>NC_135155.1:11510833-11813000 GCF_050948215.1 Halictus rubicundus | reverse complement strand
ATACTCGGATTAAATCTCTTAAGAAGAGCTCTTCGTTTCCCCAAAAAATCAACACCGCTTTCAGTCGGTCAGAGTCGGAGTAGAGGTCAAGCGGTCCCGAATTGCTGAAAGACACGAGAGAGAGAGAGAGAGAGAGAGAGAGAGAATTTCTGGAATCGGTTCGAATCGGTTCGAAACGGTTTACGCGGGAAATGAACGGCCCGCTTTCACGTCGGTACCCGGCTTGTCTCTCTTTGACAGAGAGGGCTAATGGCGACGTACAAAAGTAACGACCGTCCTTAGACCCGCCTACGCATCACCTGCCTAATTCCTTAAAGTGTCCTCCTTTCTCTCTGTCCCTCCCTTTTTCTCTGTTTAGCAAGGTCTACGGGGTCTAAATCGCTTTATCACGCGACACGGCTCGCGATCCTTTTCCCGAGCGTGGACTTGATTCTGAATGGGCGAAACGCGATATAAGAGTCGCCGCTGAAAGATCGACCCTTTCCGAGCCATTAGTGGCCCGGAAAGGTGGTGCAGATGCCATTCGAGAGTGGTTCGCTCTTAGAATTTGAACGCTTTCCTAATATCGCTGGACTCGGACTCGCCGGGACACCCTCCACCTTCCTCTCGAGGAAAACCACCCATCGCCAAATCGATTTTCCTTTTTAAACTCGTTTACTCGTTTGGGATTCGCGTCAGCTTCGTTGTGTATGCTGTAGTTTAACCATTGGTAACTAAGCTGTCCTGCAGGTAACATTCTCCTTAAACGTTCGTAGAACTGTAAACGTTCATTAACCTCTTTGCTGTGCGTCACGAGTATACTCGTCATCCAGGAGTTTCAATTGCTTTTGCTTCCGACGAGTATACTCGTCATCAATATAATATCAATCTACTTCCCCCAATAAGTATACTCGTTATCAAGATGTAACAGTTGTGTGTGCCTCGACGAGTTTACTCGTCATCAATATATAAAAATTGTTTGTGCTTGCGACGAGTATACTCGTCATCAATATAATGACAATTTGCTTCCCACAACAAGTATACTCGTTATCAAGATGTAACAGTTGTGTGTGCCTCGACGAGTTTACTCGTCATCGATATATAAAAATTGTTTGTGCTTTCGACGAGTATACTCGTCATCAATATAATGACAATTTGCTTCCCCCAACAAGTATACTCGTTATCAAGATGTAACAGTTGTGTGTGCCTCGACGAGTTTACTCGTCATCGATATGTAACGACTGTTTGTGCTTTCGACGAGTATGCTCGTCATAAATATAATGACAGTTTACTTCCCCCAACAAGTATACTCGTTATCAAGATGTAACAGTTGTGTGTGTCTGAACGAGTTTACTCGTCACCAATATATAAAAATTGTTTGTGCTTGCGACGAGTATACTCGTCATCAATATAAGGACAATTTACTTCCCCCAGCAAATATACTCGTTATCAAGATGTAACAATGGTGTGTGCCTCGGCGAGTTTACTCGTCGTCGATATGTAACGAGTGTTTGTGCTTTCGATTCGTCATCAATATATATGAATTGTTTGATCTTTCGACGAGTATACTCGTTATAAAGATATAACGATTGTTTGTGTTTCGGCGAGTGTATTCGTCAGCAAGAAATTACAGTGGTTGTTTGAAACATTAGGAACAAATGTAATCTGCAAAGCGGATCGTCCGACATCGTAATATTCAGGTATTCCGTTCGCCATTTTTAGAGGCACTTTTGAGTCGCCATTCAAGAATGAGATTCGCGGAATGTCTAGAAACGAAGGGGCGCTAAACGTTAACCGTTTCTATCCGTGCCTATTACGCTAAATACCGAAAGCCGTAGGAGATCGTGGTTCCTCCCATACTGGCGCAAATAACCGTCGAGATGGGCCATTCGCGATAGCGTACGGAACACACGGAATCGCACTGTTACGCGCGAGATTAAAACTTGAATTGTAACATGCACAAATTTCCACGTCGCAGTTTGCCGAAATTGACGTAACATTATGCCCGCTTCGAAGAATAATTTCGATGGTCTTAATATTCGTTCCATGGCCCCCTCGTGCACTTCGAAATAGTTGCAAAACAGATCTTACGACGACGCTTGATCAATATCTTTGCTCTTTAAATCAACAATTAGCATTTCACTAATATTAGTATTTCATAATATAATATATAATATTAGTATTTCAATAACACCTAATAATTAACTCTACGTCGATCCGAGGGAAGAGAAAGAAATCATACTTTTTATAACGTTTCGAAACAGAAAGAAATTGTACATTTTACAATACGTGGGAGCAGAAAGAAATCCGAGAATTTACAGCGTTTAGAAACAGAAGGAAATCAGACACTTTGCAGAGTCTACAAACGGAAAGAAACTACACGATTCACTCAGTCTAGAAACAGAAAAATATTAGGCAATTCATCGTCTTTAAAAGCAGACTATGATCGCAGCAGCACACTGTATCACATATCTGTATCGTGCGTAAGTAAAGGCCACGGACACTCTGAGCATGAATCGGCGCTATCCGCTTCCGTGTTACGCTAACGATAAAATAAAACTGTTTACCGCCTCGCACGGGCGGAAAAACCGTATCGTATGAAAAGCACGGTGTGCTCGATCTCATTACCGTAAAAGTAGCGTAAATAAATCGGAACCGACAACAAATAAAACAGTCGATAATTCGTACGAGCCGAAGAACACAATTCCACGAAGCAAGGAGGAATCGATCTCGAGGCAATTACTGGTCGACCTCGTAACCTCGTCGATGATCGTCTCGATGATGCTCTTGGTTCTCGTGTCGTTTTCCTCGGGCTTCGGCATAGTTAGAACGTCTCTCAGCTCGGTGCTGACGGTGCACGCGCTCTGTCCCGGTTCGTGCATGTAGCCGAACTTGCAGACGCACTTGTAGCTGCCGGGCATGTTGATGCACATCTCGCCGTCTTCCGAGGAACAATCATGCGTGCTACGTGTGCATTCGTTCACGTCCACGCAGATCCCGTATCTGGACGACCATTCGTATCCTTTTTCCCGACAGTCGCAGCTTACGTTTATTTGATTCGCCACCAGACTGAGCAACTCCTGATTATCTTGGCGATTCAGAGTGCACTCTTTCCTAGCTGTGAACCAGCAAAATTTTTATAAACATCTATTTTCTATTCATTGTCCACTTGAAATATCCGTGCTATTTCAACGCATACACTGTGTCCCACGAACTCATTTATATGTTGTTTCTTAAACCCTACGACTTCTGTAAGTGACATTTTCTCGTACCGTTTGAAATAACCAAGATATTCAAGTGGACAGAGTTCGTGGGACACACTGTATTTGACCAGCATATTTTCACTGTTCATTTCTCTGCTCATTTTCGACAAGTTGTTATTGCATTTCATCTTGCTGTTCTTCGCTATCGTTTTCAACAAATGACGATTCGGATTATTTTAACACGTTCACGATTGAACATAATAAGAATTGAAGAAGTTCATTTGAGTCACCGGTGTTGAAGAAGCTCTTTTATTTAATGCAAGATGTAAAATGTAATTGACTCAGAGTAACAATGTTACTCGAAATCCTGCAGCACCGAATCGGAATAACGTCGTTAGGCAAAATCTGGCACCGATTCGGAATAACAATTTCCCGAAAATTCAGCACTGAATCGGGCTCCTCGCTGGAAACGCAACACGGTCTATTGGATTCGTCGCAAGGCGTCGACGGAATCGTGAGAAACGTCGGAACAAGCAAAGAAATTTGTTACCGCAGAGCTGGTAGACGTTAACAGGCGCGGCGGCGGGTCGTTAAGCGGAGCGCATAATTGATAAATATCGCGGCGAGGAATAGCAGACGCCGCGATAACAGCGTGTTTCATGGCCGATGAAACGCAATATTCCGGAACGAAATTAGCCGAGGTGTTTGGCTCGGAAAACGGAAGCAATCCTCTTAGGACGGGAGATGGAGAGAGAGAGAGAGAGAGAGAGAGAGAAAATCGGTAGTTGATTTCTACGCACATGCCGTGTTCCCATCGTGGCAGGGGTTTCGCGGCGAGCGATAGCAATCCGACATGTGTATGATTTGCCTCATGGGACAGCAGTGATCGGGACAGAAACTGTAAAGCGCGCAGGCATACGGTTTGGTGTCGTCGGCCCGCGGATCACCGTTCCCACCGTTGACCTCGCAGTTCGCATGATTGTCGCAGGCCTCGCCGAAAATGCTCAGCTCTGGGACGCCTAACATCGTGTACCAGCACATGTAGTAGCTCACAGTCGTCCGCCACTGGAACCGTTCTGGAACAATCGAAACAATCGCGGAATTGTTTAAACCTTATTTCTTCGTCTCTTCTTCAAGTTCACAGAAAATTGTTATATTCAGACCTACACTTGTCTAATTGTGCTTGGCTTTGCATGGCAACCAAGGGAAGAATGAAGAGAAGGTTTTTTAATGCTTCTTCTTCTCTGGTTCAAGTTCACAGAAAATTTTTATATTCAGAGCTACACTTCTCTAATTGTGCTTGGCTGTGCATGGCGACCAAGGGGAGAATGAAGAGAAGGTTTTTTAATGCTTCTTCTTCTCTCGTTCAAGTTCACAGAAAATTTTTATATTCAGAGCTACACTTGTCTAATTGTGCTTGGCTGTGCATGGCGACCAAGGGAAGAATGAAGAGAAGGTTTTTTAATGCTTCTTCTTCTCTTGTTCAAGTTCACGAATACTTTTTGAACGAATTGAGGGGTATCGAAAGAACATGCAAAGAATGTGTAAGAATGCTTCGAAGGCGGGGAGCAGAGAGGAGAGATCGAAAGGCTGTGAAAGCGGGCGTTGTTGGGATATTGATCGTTAACTCGGGGATCCTTGATTGAAGTATCCCGGAAGGGGATAAGGGCACTTGCCTATCGGACCTTGGAAGGGAACCGCGGTTAGTCTGTCACGCTTCTGAGCGGCTTGACAGTCCTTTTGAGCGGCCAGGACCTGCTTACTATTGTGCACCAGGTTCCAATTCTGCTCTTTCATGATCGTGGCGGTGTCGTCCTCTCGCCTCAGGCCTGCGAGCTTAACGTTTTTTTCGAGATACTTCAGACACTCGACGAAACTCGCCTCGCAGTATCTGTAATCGATCATTTAGGTTTGCAACACCAGGGTGTCATTATTTTTCAATTACCACCCGTCCATCGCAAAGAACATCCTCCCGACCTTATAATTCGCGCTCTGGAAAATGAAAAACTCCGCGGGAATTATTTTCAGCATTTATGCATGTAGTTTTTTTTTCCGAGAGACAATTAATCGACATTCTTTTTCATTTTCGACATGAGATTGTAATTAACTTTAATGGATTTATCTTGATGCGTGTTCTCTCGGCTCGAACTTACGTTTCCAAACATTTGAATCGCTATATTGGAAGCCATCCAAAAGTCAATTTGACGAAATCCTTTACTGTTTACTCTTGCCTCGCGATGCAATCGATCGCAATTTTTGGCTCGCTGGTATGAGATTATTTTTATTCTAAAATTGCAGCCAATCTATCGTGAAGTGTGTACTTTAAACTTTAGTTTGCGCTCTCGAAAATTAAAAAGACTCCTCTGGAAGCCATCGAAAAATTAAATTTAGCTACCTTTCCCGCTCCTGTTCTATTTACCCGGGGCAATTTATTGAAATTTTTCAATTTTAACCGCGGGACCGTATTTTCAAATCGCTATGAATCTAGCACGAGCTGCACTCTTCCAACATTCATTTTCGGAAACCGAACACTCGGAGAGCGACGCGGGCAGTTTAAGAAACGTCATCGAGGAATTAATTTGAACCTTGATTCTCGCGACCAATCGATCGAGATTTTCAAAATTTCCGACGTGGAATCGTGTTTATTTTCAAATTGCAACCACCCTATCGAAGAGTGCTTTCTTCCAGCTTTTACATCCGATCGTGAAAACTAAAAAATCTCTACGAGACACTGCAGAAAAACCAATTTTAAGGAATTTCTACCTTTTGATTCTTGTTTCTCGAGATTTTTTGAATGAGATCGCGGTTATTTGAAAATTGCGATCATACACATTTCTAGCTTCAATTTGAGCTCTCGAAAATTGAAAACTCCTTCCGGGAAGGGGTCTGGAAATTAATCTTCGAATGCCTCTTGATACGCGCTCCTCTCGATCTCGATCTCGATTTTTAGATTTTAGAGTCACGCGCTATCGGGTCGAACATCCGTCACGTGGTACACATCCCGACTGCCTCTAGAAGAGGATATAAACGTTCCGTGCCGGATCGAGGTTTCAATCCAATTTTAAGTGAAAAATGTTAGACACACACACACAAGGTTGTTCTTATTTTACCCGTAGCCGGCCGTAATAATTCATGTCTTCCGGAATATATTGATGATCGATCAAATCGGGCAGCCGGTCAATTTACACTGTTGAATTATGAAACGTAACCTTATCGCCTCCGAAAGCGCGCAGGTGCGCTTTAAAACACAATGAAAGCCGAGACTCGACAACGAAATTCCACAAATCGTGGCATCTCTCGAACAACGAGAATTAATTCTCATTAGTGAAAATACCCGCTCGGTTACATGTTCGTTCGTTACTAGACTGCGGATTTTATGCACTCACGATGCAAATGGATACGAACAATTTCAAGCTGTGCATACTGAAAAAAATTTAAGGACATCGGTGTATTAGTTTCAGCTTAATAAAATAATTCAAAGAAGAAAGAAAATGTCAATCAATGCAAACAATTATTATCTTAGACAAAGACCCGCCATCTATTCATTACCGGCAAATAAAATCTTATTTCCTCCTTTTTATTTCCCATTCGTTGTCGGAGTCAAATTTTTCTCATCTCTGCATCGCACAACGTGCATTTCCTGTAATATTGCGTCTTTGTGAGAAAGATACAGAAATAATTAAATTTAAGTTGTTTCCAAATAATAAAAACCAAAATCGACGATCTGCTAATATCGAAAAGAATTGTGATGGTGACGTTCGATCAGGCCCGGGCAACTTCTCCTTCACATCCTCCACTATCAACTATTTCATGCTTTGCCTAGCGTGACTGCGAACATAATGCGTATACTGTCCGTGCCTCACAAGAAGTCTCTTGGGACGGCACAAGGACAAAGGGGACACTCGCTCCGCCAATCCCCACCGTTGACGCTCCAGTGTGCTTAGGCTTTGACGTCACACGCTACATAGTATGTGCAACCGCTTTAGCCAATAGAGCTGCTGGAGGCGTGCCCCTTCCACTCTGACCAATCAGTCCCGCATTCCTTTCACGACACTTCTTGTGCGGCACGCACAGTACACTCCGCAGGAGTTTGGTAGGATATCTCATGAGTGGGGAGAGGAGTCTTCTGTGGCTCGCGATTCGCCAGCAGTGTCGTCACAGATCAAGACTTGTTCCCCCACTCCAATTTCCCCTTCTACCGCGCTATTCCCCCACGCTTCTGTCCGGTCACGTGACGCGTTTCGTCTCTGTCGTGCACACTCCGTAACTTTTTCCCCTCGATTCCCTCCCCTCATCAGGCGACACTGATCGCAAGTTGCCGAGGCCTGTGCTAGGTGATCCATGCCTCGAAAATCGGTACTCTGGCCATCTTTGTAAGAAATGGCGGCACCGTTCAACGGAACGCCGATATTCGCTTACAATAGGTCGTTGTCCGGCGTAGAAGTTAAAATAAACAAGGTGCCGCACAAAAGGAACTAATTAAAGAGCAACCGGGAGCCGTTGAATGGTTAACGAGTCCCGCTTTTTCATGGTAATAAAGGTCGCCGTTATTGTCGGTACGTTGACGAAACCCGGCGAATTCTGAAGCACTACGGGCGACGGGGTGGGGTTGCAGGGTGCACAGCGCGGAGCGTATATGTTCGGCTCGGTTATGGAATAATCGAGCGGCCGGTCGACAAAGCGTTTAGGAATCGGAGGATCCGGGGATCGTGGATCGGCCACGGACGGAACGCAATACCTGCGCACTTCCCAATGCAAAGATCTTAAAGGCTTCCTCGGGAACTCCTCGTAAAGTCTGCTCGGCGAGTCCTCGAGCTTCTTGTAATAACGCCGATCGAAGTCCTGGAATTTGTGCGCCCGGATGTAGTACGCGACGTCCCGGATAACCCTGTTCGCGTCCCAGCTCGCGTCCCAGTCGTCCCCGGTCTCGTCCACGTCCGGCACGATCGTTATTTTTACGTTGGGATCCATAACCTGTTCCGTCATAGCCACCGTCACATCGAGATCCTCCTCCATCCCGTCCGCCTCCTCTCTCGCTAACTCTGTCGTGCTACCTGCCACCTGAGACTCCTCGTTCTGTGCCGAGCAACACCTTTGCACCGCGCACAGGTGAAACATTGCGAAGAATATCGCACGGCAAGCCATTGGAAAAGTCGTTCGCGTCGATTCGTAGTTGTTTGCCGCGAACGAAAAACATTCTGTTCGGCATGCAATCCTATCAGTGTCGCCAGATCGAGAAAATCGAGGGGAGTACAGTGTACCCCCTCTCCGATGACCAGAGTAATGTTTGACACGTTGCGCGTGCGCGATGGGGACGCAACAATAACATAACATGTCGCAAGTTTTAGGTTATTACCGCTTATCGTACCTGGACGATAGTACAATTCTAAACGCCAGCGTCGCCTCAATCGCGCAGGCACCACGCGGCACGTCACGTGACCAGTCTACGGTCTTAGTGGGGGATGTTGGAGTGTGCTCATGGTGGTGGAATGGGATAGTGGAGGGGGAAATGGAGGAGAGGAAAAAGAGTCCAGTTTTGGACTCTTCTGGCGACACTGAATCCCATAATATCGGGTCAGGAGTGTGAAGAGGACTCGCTTGTGGCTCGTGAGCCTCCCAAAGTCGCCAGATGAGGGGAAGGAGCTCAAATCGAGGAGGAAACGTTACCCTCTCTCTGTCAGCACCCCGGAGTATGCGTGACAGAGGGGAAACGCGTCGGAAACTTGAGGAATAGCGCGGTAGAAGGGGAAACTGGAGTGGGGGAACAAGTCTCGGTCCGGCACACTGCCTGCGACAAGAATGAGTAGGTGCAACTTGAGGCAGTATATGCAAACAATTTTCATTTTGCAGAAAGTATTCGCAGTAGAATCATTCGTATATTAATACGATTTGAAGGCAATAGTATGAGCGTCGGAGCTGGCGAGTTTCATTGAAATACCGAAACTAGAAGTCACGCAATTTCGATCGACGCGTATCGGTTTTCTCGCTCGGTGCACCGATCCGGTTCTCGCGTTGAAGGAAACAATACGGAAAACTGACTGGGAACCGCATCGAAGACAGGACGAGGTAATTTGTAAGAGACGGGAGATGATGTCGATCCCCGAAACGGATCGAAAATATCGAAGTCCCGGATACCAGATCGACAGCCGAGGAGCCCATCTGACCGAGTCTCGTTCGACATCGCAAGGGCGGTCGGATCGGGTCGGTTCTTGTGGACGTATTTCGTTCTTTTCTCCGATTGGCGAGCAAATGTTGACCCAGTTTCGGCTCCGGATTGGACGTTACCCGCTCTTCCGAAACTGCTGACTGGAATACGCGATGAGCGAGAAGTTACGACGGTTGTTACACGCCGCGCCGCTCGCGCCACGCCATGCGCCCGCGTCTTTCTCCCACGGGGACCGTGCATCTACCACTCACGACCGTCCATGCTGGGAACACAATTCGAGAATTCCTCGAAACCCGAATGCTTCGCCCGGAGAGTTCATTTTTTTTTTTTTTTTTTTTTATTGTCTTCGATTCAAAGAGTTGGGAGCGCAGCTAGCGAGCAGCAGAAACCTGTTGGCCCGGTGGCGTGCTTCCGGTCTGCCGACGCGGCTCCGACGCGACGTTCTGGGCCAACGATAACCATAATTTCGTTTCGAAACAGCCCGACGTTGACGGCACCTGCTCGGTCGAACGGGAATTTTGCCACTCGGACGTGGAAAATTGTCGGCGATCTACATATTAGGTTGTTGCATGTGAAATGTCCGATTTTAGGATGCAAATGCCACGAAGCGTTCTGATCAAGAAATACTATTGCAGATTCTTGATACACCATTTTGTGCAAAGCTGATCTTCAACCTCTTGCCCTCGAGTCTAATAAATATATAGGTTATTAATTTCATTTGAACCGAAATAAAATTCTATTTTGTTGTAGATGATATATACAGGGTGTTCGCGATAATTTGTATCAGCGATCTTTTCGTAAAGGATAAACATTAGAAAAAAACCGAAAAGGAGGTAGTCGTAGTATATTTTACTAGCACTATGATAGCGTATCTAAATTTGTTTGTATTTTTAATATTTTTCTAGAAACACAGGTCCCTTCGCTTTCTTTTTAATGGTATGCCACATATTTGTTTACGCCAAATGAAAACGGACATTGAGACAGGTTCAAACATGTAGTATACTATGGTCTTCAGGGTCATACGAGGGCAGAAATAAAAGAAATAGATTCAACATATGAATTGTCATTGTTCATGTTTTGAAAAGACAAGCTCGGACAAATTATCGCGAACACCCTGTATATCCTTTGGAGAAGACATACAATAAATATTAACTATCTTCTCTTCCTATGAAATTCTGAACGACGAAGAATTTCTAATGACTGTAATCACAAAATAAATAGTAGTGCAAGGGGTTAAGATCTTACCTTGAATTTTTGTCTATCAAACTTTATTTTTGAATAAAGTTTTCGTCAATGTCGATCAACGCGATTATATTCTTTATATACAAGTGCAAGAATAATGTATCGACGAGTCTGAATCAACGACCCACAAAAATTAATTTACCGAGTTTCCGATAGACCTGTACCGTGATATATAAGTAAATGAATCAGTTGAATGGATCCCTCGATTGCTAAACGTGAGATCGTATAGCGGAGCTATTAACAGCCCGATTCGCATGAAGGCTACACAAGTGAATTCGCATAAAACTACTCTGCAGCGCCGGAAGGGTTAATTGGTAATTTCGGATAAAATTGAAACGCGGCTCGGAACCGATGCGAAAGGAAGCCCTGGCAACCCGTTACGTAGAAATCACTCTAATGGGACGCAGCGAAGCCGTATTGAGAATTCAATACTGTTGGTCCAGCTCGTGTGCCGCAGAACAATAAACTAAAACGCGACAAACGGTTTACCGTGCCGACACGACTCTCCTCGATTTTTACACAGTTCCCATCGACCATAGTTATTTCTTAAACGTTCTCGAACGTTTATTTTATAAAATCGCTATTTCATTCCGAAACCGGAAAGAGTAAACTTCTACGCTGAACAGATTGTTTGCACAACAAAGAACCGTTTGGAAACAAATTCTTTCTTTGCCCCGATTTCCTTAAAACAATGCACCGAAACCGATTTGCACAAAGACACCCTATTTCTGGCACAAGACCCGACTTCCCCCGGCTGCAACATGGGAATCAAGCCGCTCTTTTGTCTCGGCGCTCTCGGAATCACGCCGAGCGTTCAGATATAATCAAACGAACCCTTTTGCTTGCTCGAGCAGTCCGAAAGTTATTCGACCGTCCGCAAAAAGAATCAAATCGATCGTTAGGGAGCATTATCGGGAATCGGAGGGGCCGACACGGTTCTATCCGAGTGTTTCACGGAAATAAGAATGGGGCTCGAGGAGGAGCAGGAGGGGAGCATAACCGGTCGCGTCGCCTCGGTATAAATAGCGAAATCCATTTGACGATTGGGAGCTTCCGCGGCGCACCTTTGATCCACTTCGGCTCGCGCGAACGATCAGCCGTAATGGAGAGTGCGCCTTTTTCGCGCGAGACTCTCGCGCAACTAAGAAAATTCGTGCAGCAGTTGCTCGAAGAACAGGGCTCCATTCGAAAAACGTTCTATTCAAGCTGGCCCCTGCCAGCTTTTTCTCGAGATTCTCCTCATCCTTGAGAACCTGGATGAAATGGAGGGTCGAGGCCACGGTCTGAGCGGGTTCCTTCCTCGAAATTTCGAGATTAATCGGATGTAACGATTCCGAAGAATGCTGCACGGTTCGAGACAATGCTTACGGAGAAGGGGGAGGGAGATACAGTTCCGTTCGAAAGTATAGGTACGTGGACATTTTCTTAACTGTTACAAGTAGTAGCTGATCGGTCGAATGATTCTTTCAGCGGACTCCGTAGATTCGCGATAAGGTAGAGTGACCACGTTACCGACAAAAATAGGCGAAAAATGGTTTCACCTGCCTCAACAGCTGTTACCGTCCTGCTGACTCTGAAACAGTCACGTGACCACCCCTGGCTCTTAAGAAGTTGTATCAGTTGTACTAGGCCACAGTTTAGACACTTTTCCGTCGAAATACTTTGTCACAGACATACTAACACTATCTCAACGTTCAAATTGCAAATTTAATATAGAGTCTCAATGATAAACACAAGTTATTATCGCCCATTCAAACAGATTGTTGTGTTTTGTTGAAATTTTCATTTCTTCGCCTTCAAGGTCATCCCAATGTCATGGTATACTAGGTCTTTGAATTCGTCTTGACACGGGCTATAATACTGTTAAGTCAAAAATAAAAAGTGCCATGTAAAAAAATGAAGGTGACCTTGCGAATACTATAAAAAAAATGTTTTCCGAACTTTTGTTGAAAATATTTTTTGTCGGATTATCGCAAGTACTTAAAAAATCGTGAAAACTGTTACGTGGGACACCCTGTATACATTAAATTAATAGATTTCTATCTAAAGTAAATAGATTTTTTCAACGTAAGTAGGTTAACGCTTCTTCGTAGAGAATGCGTACATCGACGTGTGAGTCGTGGTAAGGAATATGCGAAAAATTCCAGAAGAAAAATTCTGCTTTAAGCTCGAGTGGTTGGTGAACTATGTCGGTAGCTGTTCGGCTACTCGGATAGTACATATTGTTCGGTAATATTAATATATAAAAATGACAAGTGTTCAGATACTTTTGAGCGGCAGTGTACACAAAGCGGGCCACACAGCCCCCGGTAACAATGGCGAAATCCATTTGGGAGATGACGCGCGCGTACCTACGGCCGAGCAGGCACGAGCTATCGAGAGCTATTGTACGTTTTTATACTGTTCGAGTCGAGACGCGATACACTATCGCGGGCGGAACGTTCATTTCATGCCGGCGACGTTTACTTGCTCGTCAACCGGAAGTCGCCGAAGTTACCTTCGCTTACCTGTTAGTTCGCTGCTGGTTGTAGTTCCAGTCGACGGATCTCGAAGATATTATCTCCCGTTCGCGTACCGAGGTTATCCGTCCACTATTCTCTTCACAAACCTTCTCCTCAGAGCCTTAAATACTACTTAACAATTTCTTCTGTCTATTCATTTTTAAGAAAACAATGTTCACAATAGAGACAATTGAACAAAACGGAGCACCCATTGAACGAAACCGTAAAACAATGGTTGCGAAACCAGAGAAAGGTTGAAAAATCCTGCTGCAAAATAACTATTAGAAAATCTGGTCGATACCGTCCGTTCGAGAGCGTCAAATCAAGCACGAGACCGGGAAAAGTAAAAAAAAAAGTATGGAAAGCACTCCGAATTCGAAATCTCAAAAATCGGGGCGTCCCTTCCCGAAAATTGTACGCCAGGGACACGGGGCGAAGCGGTTTCCGGTTTCTCTGGGAAATTGCGCGCGCTACGCTGTCCATGCGAGAACGCTGTACCAATAGCAACCGTTTCGAATCGGGAAAACTGAACAGGGTCGCGAAAGAAGGGTCTGTCGATACACCGGGATCGGCACCCTGGGCAAACAAAGCAGATGCTCGTCATATTGGAATCTCGGAATTGTTCGCCGCGGTATGCCGTAGATATTAATTGGAGTTGGAATTAATTCCCGTACACCAGCGGCAGCCTTCCCATTACGAATCACCTGAAAACTTGATTAGTATTCCCCGGGAGAGCTGCGCCAACACGCTGACGGTGAATTTCTGCGAATAGTTGGAAATCGCGGCGGATAGAACGGACTTGGTCGTCGTCTGCGAGAACCGGGACCGGTGCAACGGAGGATATTCCGATTCTCCAACTTCCATTTGTTATGCGCCGGCCAAAATGAAACGAACGTTACCCCCCCCCCCCCACCCCCCCCACCCACCCAGCTTATTCTGTATCGCTATCTTTGGCCCGATGGTCATCGTTCTTCCCTTCCGTCGACGAACGCGGCGCGGTTCAAACACCACTGTGTTCCCTCGTACGCGGCACGACACCTGTCGAAAAATATATATTGAACAGTCACGAAAGGTGAGTGGTCCACTTCTATATCTCGTTCCTCCTTTACGATCTGTATTCGAATGCAACTGAACGCTTGGAAGACTTCTTCAGGAAGTACTGTGCGGGACTCGCAAGAAGTCCCGTGAAAGGAATGCGGGGCTGATTGGTCAGAGTGGAAGAGCCACGCCTCCAGCAGCTCTATTGGCTAAAGCGGTTGCACATACTATGTAGCGTGTGACGTCAGAGCCTAAACATTGGGACTACGCGGGCATCAATGGTGGGGATAAGCGGAACGAGCGAGTGTCCTCTTTGTCCTTGTGCCGTTTCGCGAGACTTCTTGCGAGGCACGGACAGTACGGATCAGTAAGAATCTGTGCATTAATAGTCCTGTTAGGTTTTCTACTGGCATCAACGCTTTTGAGACTAACTTTCAAGTTTAACACTAGGATGACGAAGCACTACATTATAAAAATTACACGAATGTATTTGTCAAAATTTGTAGCCATTTGTTTTAATAATATACACCCTAAGAAATCAATATGTACCTTTACAATCTCAATATCCGTAAATTAAAAATATCAGAATCCGTCATTTTCACGGTTCCCGTGAATCTAGTGTGAAACTCGATAGAGTCTGAATAAAAAAATGAAATATCTGCTTATTACAGTGTACGTCCTGCTTGATACCAAACAATGTTCGTGTGGGGCATTTTGATGAGTGACGCGTAAAGGATTAGAACACATGCGATTCGAATAAAACGATTTGCTTCGTTCCTAAATTGAAATGACTTTGGAATGGAAAAATGATAAGAATCGTGGCTAACTGTCGCATGTAATTTGAGAAAAGGAGCTTCGACCGCAAGAGTTTACTTTGCATGCTCGCTGAAGTTTGACAAGAATTCTGTTGACGCAGCATACACGAAACCGATCACGGTCCTCGTTCGATATTCCTGGGTCGTGAAACAATTCGGCTGTAATGCGCGACGCGCCTAACCGATAAACACAGTCTAATCAGGAGGCGAATGTTATGCTAAATCGGAAACTGACAGGACCTTTCAACGGCTCCGGAGACGGTGATTGAATCCTCGGGGAGCTGCTTCGCGAACGGAGTTCTCTGAAGAGGCGATAACGATGCTCCGGGGGCCTCGGAGCGAGTGCTACCGTCGTAATTATTTGATTACACCAGAAATCGACGCGCCAATAATTTCCATCTATTTGTCCGCTTTCTCTAATTAAGCTTATTTCCACCGAACCCGCCAACTATGGCGAAACTTCCAACATCCGCACAGAGGCAACGAGACCTGGAATAACTCTCGTTGCCTATTGTGTCGAATCGGAAATGTCACGCCGAGCGACCAAGACAAAACCATTCAAGATTTGTATGGTTCAAAAGACAAGGGATAAGAGACTCGATACGGACGAGGGACGAGTGCAGGTACAGTGACTTCTCTATATATGTCGCCAAGGCCTCGATGATAAACGTCGCGGGATTATCGGTCGCCGAGGAGTGTAAACATAACGCGGCTCGGGTATGCCTCCTGGAGGATACACGACGCTGACAAGACCCGTGTTGTTGACATATATCGAGAATTCACTGTATTATAGAAATGTTAAAGTCGAGGTTTGTGTGATGAATAGACTGCGGATCTGTATGCAAAATAAAAAACATTTTCATTCATTGTAAGATACAAAAGCGAAATAAAAATTTCTTTCTTCCTTTAATTACTCTATCAAGCTAAAACCAACACGCTGGTGCTCTTAAATCTTTTTAATATGTCCACTGCTTTAAATTGTGCTTACCTATTTTTGTCATAAATGCATAAAATCCACATTCTAGTGATGAATAACGATTATAATAAAAAAGAAGTGTGATGCGAGAGAGAGAGAGAGAGAGAGAGAGAGAGAGAGAGATTTGAAATCGTTAACGTGTTATACAATAAAAACTTGTGTTATTTAAAATTTCAGAACAGCGGATACCACGTCAAAACATAGTTCGCGATGCGTAGAGAATTCGATGAAAATAAAATTTCGTTGTTCCGATGAACTATGATGGGAATCGACTGTGCGATGTCCGAATTTCCGCGCGACGGTTTCATATTTATAATCGATGGGACAGAGTAATTTTCTGGGAGTAATATCGTACAGGTCTCATCGACGGATCCGGTCCGGCTGACAGGGGGTCGAAAAGTTGACCCGATCCCATCGGGGGATTTTTTTGTTTTTTTTTGTTTTAATGGAACGCGTAGGAGAATAACTCGGGTCCGGGGTGGAAAAATTCGATTCATCATGGTGCTATCGAGCGAGGCTAACGATGTAGTTTCGGCCACTTGAAAATTAATACCGGCCGTAGTGACGGGTGTGTGGTACGCGACGCGGAAAGGTAATTATATCGTTAATCATCTCCGTCATCGGTGTAACTAACGGATCCGCCCGCGTGCGCGCGCGCGCGCGCCAGCGCCTCTTCGGTTTTATCCCACGTCCGAAGCGAGAGGTTCGGTTCATCGACTCGACGCGACACGACTCGACGCGGACCGATGGAAAAATTGTTGAAAACGCGTCGTTAATTATCGGCATTCCGTATCGACGGTTCGACAATCGATGGGACGCCGCGATTAACATGCAAATCGACTGCTTTCTCTCTCTCTTTCTCTCGCTATCGGACTCCCTCTATAGAATGCTCGAAGAATTACGGGTTGATAATTAACGGCGAAAATCTGTCGCGTTGGCGGCTACGTCTAGCACAATATCGGTTTAATATCGGAACACCGATCTCACCAGTCTGTTAATTAATGCGATTTCCCGAGTGGTTTCTTCGCGCCAACTTATGTATGAATCCTGATCGCCTGGAACGGTTTATCTGTGCATAAAACTGCACAGCTATTATTGCGGTAAGAGCTTCGTATTATAAAACATCTAATTATTATAATATAATGTTTATACGCAGGCGAGAGTAGAATAATTTCGATCAAAATCCAGCGGAAAAATATTTAACGATTTTGGATCGATCGTGTCCGTTGCATTTTTGAGGCTCGCGGTCTCTCTCTCTCTCTCTCTCTCTCTCTCCTGGTAGACGGCAGCCGGGATTATGCATTGTGTACCGAGGCGGTTGCTCGCGCATAATACCCTCTCGGATATTCCCGTGTTCGACGAGCCAGAGCGTTTGCCTTGTCTTTCTTTCCCGGCGAGACATCGCTCTCGAGGGTATCCGTTCGTCGGTTCGAGATTACACGTCAAAAGGATTGTCTTGGCTTTCAATTAATTCAACGAGCAATTAGGCCGCGCTCTCGAGGAGGAGAGCAACTACTTTCCGTCGAAGACGACGCCTTTACTCCCAGCGTTCGCGGGACGAACGGCGATTTGTTCAGATCGTGCGGTACAGTGAATTCTCGATATATGTCAACAAACACGGATCTTGCATATCCGAGACACACCCGAGTTATGTTTACACTCCTCGGCGTCCGAGGCCTCTCGAGCTTCGTGGCCTCTAACGGGATATACGGTAGTGGGGATAATTCCGCGACGTTTACCATCCTGGCCTTGGCGACATATACAGGGTGTTTCACCTAAATCGAGCATCTAAAATATCTCGCTTGTTTTTGTACGATAGAAGAAAAGCGCAGAGGAAAACATTAGTTGGTTCAGAGGGGCAAATATTATGATAGGCAACAAAATTTGTTCAAGGTTGTATTTTTTGAGATTTCAAGGTCATCGAAGCTTTTTTAAGTGGAATGATATAATTTTGTTATCGCCATATGATAGCCGAGGTCGAGACGAATCCAACGACCTGTAATACGACTTGACCTGTACCTGTACGACCTGTACTTTTATGAATTTTTCATACTCAAGGCCACGTGAAGGTCATAATATTACAGGTCTTGACCTCGGTTGTCATATAGCGATAACAAAAATATATCATTGCATTTAAACGAAACTTTGATCACCTTGAAATCTGAAAAAATATAACCTTGAACTGTTGCCTATCATAATATTTGCTCCTCTGAACCAACTAATGTTTTCTTTCTATCATAAAAAACAAGCGAGATATTATAGATGCAGGAGTTAGGTGAAACACCCTGTATAGAGAAATCACTGTACCTCAAACGGACCCTCGAATCTGCCTCGATTCGCGAGAAGACGGTCCGGGACCGGAACTCGGAACGGACAACGATCGCGGCGAGGAACAGGACGGAGCGCGTCGTCGCGCATTCAATCGATGATGCTTCGATGGAAATGCTGAAGACGCGCCGAGCTCGAGGACTGTTACGCTTTTGTTCGACGTGGAAACGGGTACTCTGCCGTCGGTAGCATCTCGCGAGAACTGAATTAGCCGGGTAGCAAAGGCCGCTTTGAAGCTTTGCAGCTTTACCTCTGCTCCTCGCGGAAGCTGGCCCGCGGATAAGTATTGCCGCGCCGATCGGAGAAGAAAGCTGGACGCGGAAAGCGGAAACCGGGAAGCGGCCAGGCAAAAAGCGCGGCAGTTTAATTGCTTTCGAATATCGACGAGTGTCGCGGGCCGGGCCGAGCCGGACCTGGTCGGGCCGTCCTTTAATTTGAAAGTCAATTGCGAGACGTGAAAGGCGCGAGCAAACGCCGGATATTATTTATTCGGGGGCAGAGGAACGACGATCGGAGAACGATCGGGTCACGTGGATGCATCGATCTATGTATACGTAGAAACACAGTGGCGAACTGTACACGTATACAGGGTGTCCGATCCGAAGCGAATTTCCCGAATATCTTCGAAATTACCAATGGTATTGAAAAATGTTTCAAACTAAAGTTTCGGGTAGGAGATAATTCTGTGTCAATGGTCTTCTTGCAGGTGGAGAAGTAGAGGGCACGTGAAGGTCACTTTCAATTCTGTTAACGGAACCGTGTATTTTTTAATTAACCAATCGACGTAGAAAATATCATTTTAGAGATAGTTCAGAGATACTTCAACTCCCTGCTAGTACCATGATTTCGGGAACACGTATACCGAACTTGTGACCGTAGCAGTACTTCTAGATCAAAACGATCCGCAACTAGACTGCGGATTTTACGCATTCATTACGGAATGAATAGATCAAATGCGAAACAGAAGAACATTTAGCGTTTGCGTCGCGAGTTTCACCGAGCCGTGTTTCGAGGGGAAGAATGATCAAAGGGACGCGTTCATTAAAGAAAGTAATTAGGTAGATATCGGCGACGCGGGGTCCGATTCTCGCCGGGAAGTTTTCAGTCGCGCAGAATAACGAGCCGAATCGAATCGAGCCGTCTAACAATTCGCGTGCTCCGACACGAGTGTCCTCGAACTTTCGGCAGGCATTCGACCGCCCTCGCAAAAACGAGGCTGCGTAATTTTTTTCACGTGTAACAGCCCCAGGTAATTCCACCGGAAACGTTTCGGGGGCCAGACCGGGACCCGAACCAGGGCGAACGAGAGATCTCATCGAGAGCAAAACCCTCCCGGAGCTTTAATCATGTCCTTTGCCGGACCGTTCGAAACTTTAAATTAAATGGCCATGAAGAGCAGCTTTGGATAATTAAACGGCAAAACCCTCGGGTCCCGTTTTTTTTTACCGCCGCGGCCGTCTAAGAAAAAAATTTCAAAAATCGAGCGATCCCCAACGCACACCTTCAAACCTGCAAAATCTCTCTTTTCTCAAATTTCATTAGCGTCATCTAGATGTAAACGTAGCGGTCTGCGGTCAGAAGTATTGCCATTTAAAAAAGTGCCATGAACAAGCAAAGAACTTTACAGCAAGGTAAAATTTTTATTCAAAGCGGTCGATTAAATACTGATTATATAGTCTCTTTTAATTTTTCTAATCGGTAACTCAACATTGTTCCTTGTAATTTGATAAAAAAAAAAAAAAAAGAAACAGGAGACGTAAAAAATTTTTTTCCGGCCTCTGAAAATGTTTCATAAAAATTGAAGTTTTTATAAAAACCTGGCTCCACTAAATACCTTGTAGCCGATGAATAAAATTTAAATTTTGCATATAAATCCGTGGCAGATTAACACTAAACCTACCGACACTAAAAGTGACTATTTTACATTACCTTATAAAAATAACGATGTTCTGTCTATCCAAATTTCTAGCCATTTTTTTTTTTTTATAATATATCCCCAAGGAAATGTTCAACAATTCCTGGTGGATGCATATTCGCAATCTCAATAATTGTACATTAAGAACATTAGATCCCGTCATTTTAACAGGTCCCATAAACCTAATGTTAATATCGAGCCGATAATATAATGTTTCTGTAACTCGGTCCTATTTGTTGCACGTGTTGTTACGTTTGTACGTTATTGATAATAACAACAGCAACGTACAGACAAATAACTGTTCGCGCCAAGCTACAATCTCATCTAACGAGGGAACATGTTCGAGTTACGCGAACCGATCTCGACGAAACTTATGTGACAGGTAGTTTTTGGGAAAATATTGGACAGAGTTTTTTTTTTTGTCGGTCGTCGTTCCCATCGAAGGGACGGAAATAGCCCTCGAAGTTAGGTGTCAAAAACACGTTTTTTTGTTTACAGGACGGTAGCAGTATTTTTTTACAAGCTCTACTGACAGTGACCAGGAAAAAAATATCACGCATATGTATGTATAAACGGTAATTGTTCAGAATAATTTTTGACGTTGGCATGAATGTAATTTTCGATGTTGCTGCGGGTGCTGGTGTGCCGTGATTGGGGATAAAGCGGAAACGAACGAGTACTGTAAAGTCTTGATTTAAGCGGAACGGAGCTACACGATCTTAGTCAATTCGCTTATCCCCCCACCGGAGGTCTTTATTTTTCATTATTTTTTTATAGGACTTTCACCAACTTGACCAACTTGACACTAAACACGATACAATTTGAACTGTATTTAGTGGTTTAATTGACGGTACGTAGTGCGCCATCGGCCGCGCGTTCGGCGCGGTCACAAGAAAATAGTAGCCCTACACGATCTATGTCATGGCACGAACCCAAGGATTGGACTCAGATCAAGACTGTACTGTATATCCAAAGAAGTAGCTGTAAAGAGAAGCGAGTGCGCGTGAAAGAAAATATAAACCGGGGACATTTATTTTTGTTATTCTTGTATCAAAATAAACTTTCACAGATAAGGAACAGCAAAAGAAAACGGATTAAGACAAATCGCGGAAGAATGGAGCTGGTCGAGTGGCAGTCGACGAGTAATCTCGTTTACCGATATTTTCATAAACAAATTCACCATTGTCGGCGTAACGAGATCGAGCAAATTGAAATCGGTATAAACCTGTGCCCCGTCGTGGAAAAGATAAATTTGCATGATTCCGCGTCGAACTACGGGAAATTACGCGTGCAGAGGAGCGAGCAAAAAATCGGAGAGCGAGGGAAAACGAGCACCGAATCCGACCGGAAAGGAAAAACGCGTGTTAGTTCGAACTTCGGAGTTTGCCGGTGGCATTAATTTGCATATAAACCATATTTTAGCGCGGCTACAGGCGTCGCGCGTCGTTCGGTATTGTTTTAATACGGGAGGTGGCATCCGGACCGGCAAGCCGCATAACGAAACCCGCTCGCGTACAAAACAGATGGCCGTCGATGCTCGGCCCGATCCAGCCCGATGCAGCCTCCTGTTCCAGCTCGATGCAACTACCACTGCGATCGCAACCAAGGAAATAGATAAAATCGAATCAATTTATTTAGTAAGACTGAAATTGGCATTGAAACGAATCTTTAATTAGTTTTAATACTTAAAACCGTCTGCAACCTTATCCTCAATCCACGCCGTCTGGGTCGTTAATGTTGACGATTGATTTATTTACTGTTCTAGGCTTACAAAAAATCTAACAAAATTCTGGAATACGTAATCAAGTCCCCGTATTAATATACAATTGTTGGAACGTCGAGTGTTCAAAGCATCAATGGGAAAAAATGAATTTCGAAAGGAAAGAAATTTCCCTCCGAACATAAACGACCTTGGTTGCCCTCTAAGGCAATTCGGTTGCCATTGCGATACCGAACACAGTGCACGCGTTCAGAAAAACCGGAAAAAACTATCGTAAAATTTGATTAATCTTCAAGTTCCCATAGTTTTGGTGAAAATCACTACAAATTGATAAAACAAACGTCATTTTGGTGGTTAAGTTTCTCCTTCTCGAATTATTAACCCGCTTTTGTTCCAGGGAATAAATTTCACCCTTAATCCCTCGTCTTGCGATTTAACTTCCAATAGGGCGTGCCATAAACCACAACAAGGTCGGTCACGCGTCGGGACATTCACTGTTTGGCTTAGCGTTCTACAACGTCTCTGAAACGTTTTGTTTACATTTGGCACGGCCGCCCCACCACGTCTCTGATACGACTTGTTTATGTTTGGCCCGGTAGACTTACCACGTCTTTGACACGTCATTGTAAGCTACGGGGTTAAAGCGAGCGTGTCAAACCGTAAATATTTCTTCGTACTCTTCAAGCGGTCTAACGGTCGAATATTTTTTGCAATTTCTAATAATTACTGCACCGTGTATAAAAATCCGGTTCGACCGTGTATAAAAATCCGGTTTATCGCGCGTGTTTATCATAAAGACAAAGATCGTGGATTTTTGGCGGAGAAAACGCGCTGTGCGGCACGTCGACTCTGAAAGGAGCGACCACGTACACCGCGCTGGGAAATCAATTTTCGGGAACAACGAAATGTCCGCCCTTTTCAGGCGTGCCGCGTCATGCTGCTGCTGCTGCTGCTGGTTGGTGCTGCAGCTGCAGCTGCAGCTGCATCGACGTATCGCACCAAACCCGGCCACGTCGCGACATCGCGTTTCACGAAACCTACAAATATCCCGCGAGCCCTTTGTAATTACCGGTCAGACACCCGTATCGGTCACCGGCGAAATTTTCGTGAACCTCGGCTTTTCGGCCAGCCCGATGTAACACCGTGTAACTTTTCGAGTCGCAGCTTTGTTGTTTGCATTTTTCGCGTCTCGCGTCGCTTCATCGTTAGGACCGCAACATTTCATTGTTCTTCTCTTTGTGACCGCGGAATTTCTTTATTGGGATTTTCTGGGGTTTTCCATCCTGGTCACGTTACACAGTTTCCAAACCCCTTTCGGCCGGAGTAGATATTTTGTTCACGGCTGAACAAATTCAGTTGCAAAGAAATTCTACCTACACACTTGTAGGACTAATACATCGTCGTTGGACTGAGGATCTATGTCAAAATTTTCTCCGTAAATCACGACAAACAAGAGAAAGAAATTTATTTCCTCTTTTAATGACTTTAAGAGGTCGAAAATAATAGGATTTTTAAATTCTTCCAACGTTACAATTATTTTGTGTTTACCCTACTCGCTTTGAAATGGTGTGGGCGTGCAATAACACATGCAATTTAGACAAAGAAAGTAACTCTTAAAACATGACGTTCTTTGAAATTGTTCTACTCAAATCTAACAATCATGATTGCGAAAACTGTAGGATCATTAGAGGAACGTAGATGGTACCACAAATTTTGGCTTGTGAAAATTCTTAAACGTAGAAACGCATTTTCGTTTGGCTTCTGTCCCCGTCAATCAAGTTGGGCAGTCTTTTATTCCGCATAAAAATCCGCAGTCTACGAATAAAATCGAAATTTGCGATCGGAACGTAGCATTTTCTTTTCTCGCGCGACGCAAACGGGTTAACGCAAACCGATATCGGTAATTGCGATCGATTGGCCGGGAATCGGGGGATGATGCATCGCGGCTGGGCCAAATAAATCGAAACGCAAAAACGCCGGGGATTCGTGACCCGGAATACTAAGTTCGCTGTTTTCTCTCTCTCTCTCTCTCTCTCTCTCTCTCTCTCTCTCTCTCTCTCTCTCTTTCTCGAGGTGACGGGGAAATTGCTCGATCCCGGCGCACAATTTACTTCGACGCGGAATCGCGCGTAAACTATTTTTCGGCGGAATGATCGATGCCGCGAGAACGGTCGTGATTTCTCCTCACGTCCCGAACTTCCCCGCCTGTTGGCAGCGAACATTTTTAAGACATGCCCTAACTTACGTCGAAACTTCTCTTCTCGCCCTCTCCTTTTCTTTCCGTGTTCGTTCCCCCTTTACAAGCGGAACAACCTTGCCGTTCCAATTCTTCGAATCCCGGGATTCCGAAGCCGGTGTCTACGACGTAATTAATCGGCGCACGGGCTTACGTTCCTCCGAAAAATCTACCACGAAGAATCATTATCGCCCGTTCTACAAAAATCAGCTGCCCGATACCACGTCGAGCCCTCGAAAAATTGCCTATATTTAAACCGTAACCATTTCGTAGAAACTGAATTTTCTGAAAAAAATTTTCTCCGAAGGTTATATTCCAATGAAATTGAATTGAAACAGCAAAGACATCGGAAGAATTCGAAAACGCTACTCTGTATTATTCTCAGTCTATTAAACACATTGACACTAGGTTTACGGAGCACTAAAGATGACTATTTTAAATAAAAATAACATGAACGCATCTATCAAAATTTGTAGCCATTTTTTAAATAATATATATAGAAATCAATTTGTTAAATAATTCCTCGTGGATGCATCTTTACAATCTCAATATTCGTAAATTGAAAATATTGGAATCCGCCCCGTAAATCTAGTGTCAAAAGATAAAATTCTATTTCACTCCAGTTTGTCGCGACTCAGATGGAAATATTTGATTTCGCATAAGGAGCCGCAGTCCAATAGCTACTTTGTGATCTAGGAACGCTTCTGTGAACGTTCTAATTTAAATACCAATATGACAGTTGATTCCTTCACGTTTTTGCGGCGCGCTGCGCCGCTCGTAGAGCAGCAGAGCTTTAACGAGGTTACCGCTAAACGATTTCGATCGTTCCAGCCTAATCGAGCAGCCGGTGTTTTTATTGGCAGGGATCCCGAAGTAAAGCAAAGTTGAGCGGTAAATAGGCGGGCGAGATTCTATCTGAATGCCGGGTGGTTTCGCTGTAATCTCTCAATTGCGTGCGCCCAGCGAATTCCGAAATAAACAAGCGCAGAGCGGCGCGGCGCGCAGCAGTCTTGACGATGAAGAGGTAGAGTAGAAGAGGAAGAGGTATGGCGCGAAACAGTAATCAATTTCGCAGCGTATCAAGGAGCCGAGGCGCGGAAAACGCGGTTGCGGCCGAGCCGGCGCAAATGGATTGAACCGAGAATCTGGAAAGAGCCGGTGTAATTACGAGCCGAGCCGGGCCGCGAACATTTAACAATCCCCCTCTCGAATAGAGATTGACCGATGGCCCTTCGCCGCTCGATAATTACGGGAATTAAGATGCGATCGATTAACGAGAACGCAATTTTCTGGGGTAGGGACGCGAGACTTCTCATCTCGGCCATACCGCGCCGATGAATGCGATGCTCGCCCGACGTTCAAAGCCGGGGCCAGCTCTCGACGCCAATAAATCGATCAAGTCCTTTTCAAGGACTCGTTATCGCATTTTCTCATAACGAGCGAGCTTAACGGGCCACGTACACCTTGGTGGGTCATCGAAATATTTTTATTCGGCCGTACAACATCGAACGCTTAGCACTCGAATGGTGACTGCAAGGAGCCACTGAAAATTGCTTTATCATTATTCAAAATATTCTTTGCGTTACTAAATTTGTTTGTATTTCATAAATTACCAAACATTTCAGCATTCTACGAGTAAATTATAAGTATAACATGAAAACAAATATTTGGTCGTCCCGTAAGTTCGTGCCGTTTATTGTTGTACCATTTAAATTTTAAAAATAAAGTATGTAATCACCAAAACCTCTTCTGACCTTTTTGGCAAAGACATCATACCGTCACTATAAAATTTATATAATACTTTCAATACTTTTCAATGGTGAATAATATAAACATATCCACGGCACAAACTTATGGGACGACCTAATGTATAGAAATGTTTCCTTTTGGAGTTAAAATAGCTTCGGGTGCAAAGGGTTAACGCTAGACCTACCACGCAATAAATGCAACTGACATACATCGCCTTATAATAACGACAAAACTGCATTTGCTTAGATTTCGTACCAGTTTTGTTTAAGTATCTACTTCGATAGAGAATTTTCCCATGAAAACATATTTATAATGTCATTATTCCTAAAAGAAAAAATTATTAGCAAGTCATTTTGACTCGTCCGGTAGTTCTTCTGTTAAACGATACTCTCCCCAGAAGCATTTTTCGCAATTTGTAAAATTCACGAAGTTTTCAACAGGAATCTTGTAATTTATTAGTTTACGATAAAAATGGCCAGGCCAAATACGAGACTGCAAAAACATTCGAAAAATTGAATGACGCCCACCCTTTCCCAATTTCCTGAAATTATTAAAAGAGGAAAATACATTTTCATTTGACTTCCGTTTCGTGGAATCGTCTTGCACCATTTTTATTTTGCATTAAAATCCGCAGTCTAGTGCGCTGCATTGTTCACGTCGTGGAAATCGATCCGGGACAAAATCGAATAAACACGCGTATTTAAAGTAGCGCCGGGAAATGGAATAATTCGCGCCCGGGCGCGATCAGCTTTCAAGGGAGAGCCTTTGATGAGAATGAACGAACGAGCCACTCGGAAAGACCGTGAGCTCAAAGGCGGAGAGCCCAGTCCCGAGAAAAATTTATAATTTCGCGACCGGCCGATGTGGTTAAATGCCACTGGCCGGGGCGAAAGTTTCTAATAATCCGGCGAATTTGCTGCCAGCCGCGAGATGGATGGTTAAAAAAAGATGGTTCATAAAAGCGATTGCTAATCCCCGCGGCGAGGTGTGCGAATATATGTGGAAACGGGGGCTGCGAAACCATAAGGTTCGTATAATCCACGAAAACCTGCTTAGACGTAATGTTTCCAATTCCGTGGTGAATTATTCAAAAGTTTCGTCGAGCATTCATTTTTCCAAGATAAAACCGCAAATCGCTTAATCGTCAATGTTCAACACTATTCCTACCACGGCCGGTCACATTGGCCTTTTCAAACTTCTGCGTACAATTTCGTACATACAACATTATCACATCGCTATTCATCTTTACGGCTTTTCTTAACCCTTAGCACTCGAATGGCGACTGTAAGGCGCCACTAAAAATTGCTGTATCGTTATTCAAAATATTTTTTACATTATTTAATTTGTCTGTATGTAATAAATGACTAAACACTTCGGTATTGTACGAGTAAATTGCACCATTTTCATATGTATAACATGAAAAGAAAATATATACAAGGGAATTATTCTAGCTCATAAGAAATGTTTCGTTTTGGAGTTAAAATAACTTCGAGTGCAAAGGGTTAACACATTCGCGACAGGAAAATTTTTTCCGTTTCTAATACCGAGTACCGGCGAAAATAATGAAATTCTGAAGCTGGTTGCCGCAAACTTGTATCGCTAAAGCAAGGATTAATTAGTTTATTAAATCAATTAATAATTTAAATTTAAATCCAATCCAAATGTTGCCGCATTCAGAAACAAAAATTGCTGGACGTGAATTCACGTCACCGCTCGCGAATGTGTTAAAGTATGTATACAAAGTGTCGTTCAGTATTTATTTCTCATTTTATCTTTCTTTTCCCAAGAAATATACGTTGCCTACCGCGGTCGGTCAATTTGACCGCACGAGATAATACGGTATTTACTACTAATTCATTCAGCAACAAATTGACTATTATCCACGTCTAATCGTATTGATAATAACTATTTTAAGGACCGGTCATTTTGACCACGCTCGGTAGGAACAGGTATACAAGAAGTGTCGGTGGGTTTAGTGTTAAGTAACTATTATAAAACTGATTACGCTGATCGGTTCTACGAACGAAACATGCGAGGCTCGAGCGAAACACGCGAAATTTACGCGGCACTCGTGTTGAACGACTGGTTTTTCGATTTTTGCGAACGGGAAAAGGGGTGGTGTCCGAGAAGGACGGAAAATCGGTTTCCGGGGCGGGGGTGGGAGGTCGGAGCGGAACGGCGAAAGCGCGGGAGCAAAAGGGAAGAGCAGAGAGCCACCTCGTTCCCCATAAATAACAAACAGATTGGACATTATCCAAAATCAATGCCGGCGAACAACCCGGTCACGAAAATCGAGGAGAAACGAGAGTGCTATTATTTCCGGGTGCGCGGGCCGGCCAAAGGGAGCCGAAGGGAATCGAAGGGAATCGAAAGGCTCCGAACGGTGACGAGGGATACCGAAGGGAACCGAGAGGGCACCGAGAGGGAAAAGCAACTCGCATCCTCCCTACGCCACGGAGAGAAGAGAAATGAGAAAAAATGAAAGGAGCATAAGGAGGAATATAATTGGTTCGTCGATAAAGTCGAGCACCCGGCCGTTCGGTTCGGGCCGAACGTCAATCGGGTCGGAACTTAATTTCGACCCCGATCCATCCGAGTTTCCTTTGACTCGTCGCCTTCCGTCGGGATTGGCCCGAATTGAACGGCCAGGAAACTTTTGTCGAGCAGCTTCCGATACCAAAGAGAACCGAGAGTCGATCATTTAATCGGCTACGACGATACACCCTATCCATCCTTAACTTTACGAGTCCCTGAAATCTTCGATTCTTCTACCCCCCCCCCTCCCCTCCCCTCACGCTGCACCCTTCACTCGATTCTCTTTTTACGTTTCTTTTGTTCGTCCCGATCCGACGGAGTTTTAAGCTATTACCTTTGAACCGTTAGGCGATCGCGCACACCGTCGCTGCAGCTTTTAATCCGAGGCTTCAAAGACGCTTCTCGAGGAACGTGTTGACGCCGTGATCGGACTGCGGAGGTTTATGCGGATTAATTTGCAGCGGGTGTACAAAGTATCGGGCGCGCGAATTAAGTCGTGCCTCTCACAGTTCACCTCGCCGTATTAGAAATTCATTGCTAGACTGTGGATTTCCACGGCGAAATTAAAATTCTCTGCATGCTAGCAGACTAGCTAGACGAATATACTCGTCGCGGAGTAAAATGAATTACCTGCTATTCGGATTGAAATTTTTGTGACAATTAAGACGTTTTATTTCGTGGACCAAATAAAGGAATTGAACTGTGACCAGCGTGAGCAATGAAATATTGGAAAATTTGTCTGATCTGCTTTAATTACCGGGCTGCACAGCTAAGACGGTAATTGGAATTTCAATATTTCCGCTTTCGTTTACTGTTAAAAATGTTCTGCATGTGGAAAGCAGGAGTTCTCTTACTTAGTAATCATCGATATTCTGAAATTTTTCGGATTTTTCGCTGTTCCATATTTCTCCGGGGCAGAAAAGTTGGCAGTCTAGCAATTACTGATCGCGAAACGAAACTAACTTTCCGTCCGATTCAACTTCGTCCGTTGTTTTGTTGGAACTGTCTATGTAAGCTGAAGAAACGCGATCGTAACCGGTGTCCCGTTTCCCTGCGATCGAATCGCAAGCTCATCGCGGCGCGCGGCGCATAGTTTCGCCGGGAACTAATTAACGAGCAATTAAAATGAATTTCACGTGGAAGTGGGCCAGAGTTATTCGCGTGCTCGGCGCAAGACGGGTCGGACGCAACGTCGATAAACGGTTACCGTGGAACGCGGACAATGCGAATTCATAAACAAAAGACGGAGGAGTGGGAGAAGGAGAGAGAGAGAGAGAGAGAGAGAGAGAGAGAGAGAGAGGAGAGAGAGAGAGAGAGAGAGTCGAGAGGGGAGGAGAGTTCCGAGAAAGACCAGAGGTTAATATATTCGAGAGTTTGTCGGGCTTCGATGACTTTTGAGCTTTTCGAGCTTTCAGGGTTCCGACGCGCGACCAATAACGGCTGTTTCGAGCCTCCCCTCCCGGACAGCATGGCGGGCGCGAGAAAAGGAAAATCTCTTGATCAACCATCGATAGCTAAATCTCAAAAACATTCATTGTTGGTCGATTGACAATCCGCACTGGCTAAGATCAGTGGATAAACAAAGACCGTGGAGTGTAAACGTCTGGTGTGGCATTTTAAATAATCGAATAATTGGTCCTTGTTTCATAAACGGTACTTTAAATGGAGAAAAGTATGCAACATCCTTGCAAAATGAGCTACAAATACTTGTACAAGATGTACCAGTAGACATCCGTTTAAGAATTTGGTATCAGCGTGACGGTTGGCCGTCAAATTTTGCATGTAAAATTTCCAAATCGATGGATTGTTCGTGCTGGAGTTGTAAGGTGGCCATCGCGCTCACCAGACCTCACACCAATGGACTTTTTTGTGGGGGAAATTGAAACAAACCGTTTATAATGAACAACCAACTACACCACAGAACATGAAGAACCGAATAATTAGAGCTTTTGCTGATATTAATTTCGAAACAACTGAAAGATTTGTACAGTCGGTCATTGCTCGTTTCGGGAAATGTATCGTCGTACAAGGACACCATTTTGAACATCTCTGATGATAACTTAAGAGAAAGCGAGCGTTGTTTGAACAGTTAACACACACACACACTGCTGATCGATATTTTTAGTGAGATAAAAAATATTTTCTTCGCATTCACAGGTTCAGGAGTCGTGGCCGAAGATGTTCGACATCAGTTCCAGGTAAATCTTTAATTTTCGAAGATCAAGGTCATTTCAAGGTCATGTTATTATACATATCTGGATGTATTTTTCGATCAGTTACACGATGCAATAAACAAAAATGTAGTTATGTGTCAAGAAACGTACCAGATATTTGGTCCATTGACACCATGCACATTACGCAACAAATATTATTTCCATCACAATATTCTGAAGAGATACTTAGATGGCCTCACTTAAAAGGACCACCCTGTATTGTGGACCACTCGACTATTTCGTGGGACAAACGGGGAAGAAGATGAAGAGGAGATACATATTGAATCGAAGCGACCGAAAATTTCGCGTTGAAACGCATTTCAGGGGCAGCCGTGCGCGATCGATGAGCAGGTCCTTCGCCTTAATAGCAATTTTAATAGCTGTCCGGGCGGTGCTCTAGTCTCGCAGGGGCCATCGCGTGTCTTTTCAGTGGACTCCGCGACCCCGAGGTAATCGCATCTTTGCAACGACATTACGTAATTCCGAAACGAGACGGAACGAAACGGAACGAAACGAGGTGCGCGTTCTCCGACACGAGCGCACAAGTTTCGGTCGCCGAAACACCGCATCGAACGAACCCACGGGCGAGAGCTGTGTGCTCCATTAAACGAGCTCCCGCGACTTTCCGGCGGGAGAATCTCGGTTGCACGCACACATGGGGAAACGCGTCCGCGCGACAATGTTGTGTCGAGGATCCGCGAGTTGGCATCCCGCAATGATTTTTCCGAGCGTCGCCGCACCGCGCCGCGAGCGAGTCCACCGACGACGACGACGACGACGACGACGACCACGAGTTTCGAGTTAACGATAAACGAGCGTTTGGTGCCGCCCGGTCTCGACATTTGCGCGAACTTTTGAATACCCTTGAGGAGGAAAATCCGCGCATTATTCGTTCCAGTTTAGCCGAGTGTGTACGCCGGCTACACCGAGCTGGGAGAACACGGGAAAACTGGAACCGAGAGCGCGCGTAGAATAACAGAGTGAGAAAGTGGGAATTCGTGGGAGTAATAAAGTGGGAAAGCGGAGGAGCGACAGACCGAGAGAACTATGCTGTGTACCGACGTAATTCAATATATCTGCGCTGGTGTGCGAAATCGCGGAACCCTAAAGTTCCGTCAAAAAATTACCCGTTTTCAAAGTTCATGAAAAACACCTTGCAGCATGTTCTGCTCTCATTTTACATCTTAAGCTTGCTTTCACTTCTGAAATCCGTTGTTCGTTTTTCTCAAGAAACTTTTTTACACTACCTAACGGGTGAGAAAGTGAACAGGCTTACTTTGAAAATTTTACAAATTCAGACGTTTGTGCGGACGATAAAGACAAGAGTTGCATCTTTAGCCGAAGTTATTGAACTTTGAATGAAAAGCGTGACGCGTGTTACGGCAACTAGATTAGACGCACGAGTAGAGAGAAGGTGTGGAGAGAAGGAGAGCATAGAAAAGAGAGAGAGAGAGAGAGGGCGTGGGGGCAAAGACCAGTGACAGAGTGGAGAGAGAGAGCTGACGGGTTGTGGGGTCCGGCTTCGAGTACGGGTCGGGTCGGGTCGGGCCGTGCACAAGCTCGAATGTAGGTGAGTCAGCAACGCGGCTGTCTCGGGAGACTCCGCAATGGACAATATCCACCGACAGCCTCTATTGACCGAGCTGCTGAAACTCTACAAGACCAGAATATTCGTCCGAGTCCGAGTCCCGCAGTTTCTCACGCGCCGCCAAATTCCTCCATCGCATCGTCCAGCTTCTCTAGCTGCCGGCTGGAGAGAACGCCGACTGATAACGCGACTGGCTCGTTCCCATCGCTCCTTTCCCTCGATCTAGCCGGTCCTCTTCGAAATCGAGTATGATGAATCGCGTTGGGAGTTCGAGAGTTGGCACGGTCTGCGACCGGTCCGAAATATTGTGGACTTGTTTCCCTTACTGGTCACATTGACCACCCTCTAGCAACTATGCAACAAAGGAATGCCTCGAAATTGTGTTTTCGAGAACGATTAGGACAATTTGGAACGTCGGACTGACTTGTCCATTCTTTTTTTCTAACCGCCTCCGTGCCAACTGCCACATTTTCAAAATAGTTTTACGCTACAAAGCTGTCACACTACAATTATAATATAAAGGTTACACAAAAAAGGTGCCCCGCAAAACTAACAGCTTTATCTCTTTCAGGTTGAACGTATACTCACGCGGAGAGACACTTTTTAACCCTCTGCAGGTACGTTTAACTTAATCCTTTGCAAAAAGGTACAGCCTGGCAAAGCGTTTAGAAAACCTGTAATCCTCCCGTGAAGGAGAATTTTTTTCCACTTTAACGCTTTCCCAAGACAATTGGAGTTCTGTATTAGAATTATTAGTATTAGAATAGAATTATGTATTCGTTGATTTCGATTTCCCCCATATCCGGACGATCGCGCGGTGTCTGGAGGAAACAACGATGCATCGGAAAATTTCTGTACTATTTCGAGCGCCGATGTCCCCGGGTTATGCTCCGACGTACAAGGAAAGGAGCTTATCTCGACAGGCGGCGCCTCTCTTGTGCTTAACATATAAAATGGTATCAATTTTTCAACTCCGCCGCGATAACGTCTGAATTACGAGCGCCACGGCCGCTTAGAACGGCCGTTTGATTGCAGGCTGTTCCGTTCGCGCTTGAAACCGACCGCCATTTCCATTCCGGCACGCGAGGATGCGCGACGAGATGCGAAAAAAGTCGCGAGCCAATGACAGTAGCTGTGACTTCTCTATACATGTCGCCGAGACCTGGATGATAAATGTCGCGGAACTGTCCCCACTACTGCGAGGTACACCCCGTGACGGGGCCACCAAGGTCGAGAGGCCTCGAACGCCGAGTAGTGTAAACATAACACGGCTCGGGCATGTCTCCTGAATGATACGTGACGCGTGCAAGACCCGTGTTGTTGACAAATATCGAGAATTCACTGTATTAGACAAAAAAAAAGTCTGGCCTCGAGGCGAAATCTGAAAAATGTCGAAGTTCCAAATTGATTCACTCGAAGAACCATCCATGACGTTGTCAAGATTGATTTCAATCGAGCATCGAAGACAAACATGACTGCGCAACTATTTTCGGCGCGCCAATTATTCGAACGCGTTTATTTGCGGGACAGAAAAATGGGAAACCGACGACAAGAAGCGATAGAGGTGCCACTGCAAACCCGAAAGACGGTCCCGCAAATATTTGCTCCGACAGAGTGTTACGTCGCGTTCACGCGGAACGATGATTATAAGTAATCGCCTCGACGACGTTAGAAAGTTACGACTTTAATCCCATCCCGCCGACGTCCCGTGTTTGCGCACGTAATTGTTGCACATCGCGGGTTCGAGGACAGTAATTTACCTAAATACACAGCGGTCGGCCAAATATTTGCACGGCACGGTCTCCCTGAATCCGGAGAAGTAGCGGCGCGGCGCTCCTTCGTGGCCAAGAACCGAAGAATCGGCCACGTCGAGCACGCAAAGAAGATCCCACCGGGTCCTCTTCTAGATTAAATCGAGAGTCCTGTCCGCCGATACGTCTCGTAAATCCCTCCCGCGAAATGCGACCGTTTTAATTGATCGATACACTGCGCATTTCCATACAAAATAATTAATTGTAGTAACACCAGGTTCACGGGACCTGTCAAAAGTGTTCTAGTGTTCTTAAATCACAATTATCGAAATTTTAAAGATCACCTTTGCAGAAGTACAACGTGACGGACAATTACTGTCTGGAAATTTATCTTTGTTTTATCCCGTCAAACAGTGATCAGCTTTACCGTAAATGAATACCATATCAATTTCCTCTTGCATGCAGTAATTCATTTCAAACAGTACGTCGATACACTGATAGATAAATTGAAACTGATCGGGATTTCAAACCGTTAGGTATCAGCAGTATTGCGACAGTAAACATGCTGATTTACATTCACTCTCTTGATTGTACAGTCTTGGTCAAAGCCTACGATCTCGATAGACCATCAATTTTAGGTGAAACTTTAATTTTCGAAGATCAAGGTCATTTTAAGGTCATGTTATTATACATATCTGAATGTGTTTTTCGATCAGTTACACGATGCAATAAAACAAAATGAGTTATGTACCAAAAACACTGATCGCCTTGATAACCCCGAAAAAATTACCTTCGGAAAAAATATTCTTCCCAGATATTTGATTCATGAAATATTTATCAGAAATATTTTTTGCATAACAATAACCTGAAAAGATATTTAGGCGGCCTTACTTAAAAGGACCACACCGTATAGAGAAATCATTGTATCTAATCTCGGCGCAATAAAGTTGCTTTAATTTATATACAGTGGTTTCAAACGGTATTCGAGCGTTGAATTTTCGATTACCTCGATGCAGTGTGTGTTTTTCTTAATCTTCTCCTTTTGCCTAAAAAGTGCTCGACTATTGTGCAATAGCACGGTTCCAAAGAGTATTTGATCGCTGAACTACGAATATACGAAAAATCGTCGATGTTTGAACAGTTACAGTTCGGTAACTAAAAACTTTTTCAGGAAAATGAACATTGAGTGAATGTTGGCCCGTGAAAGTGGAAGTTCCGAGCTCCGAAACGAGTGCAGATTTATTACCTGATTCTATTTTCGGTCGGAACGAGCAATATTCTGTGTTCGCGTTGGCCGTGTAAAATATTCAACTGCAACCGAGCCAAAGGAGGAAAAGATGGAACGGACGTTAGTAATATTTGCGTTAATGGTAGAATCGATTTCTTCCGATAAAATACGGCCACTCGTTCGCGGTTAATTCCCCCGGTTGCACAGCTTCCCTGGAAACAATCCTTACAGTCGGTGAAAGATTGATGTTCGTATACGCGGCGCGGCGTTGCATAAAACGAAAATTCCGCGGGAACGATAACGAGTAGCCCGGCAAAAACCCGCGGCTTTTTCTCGTTATTGCTTGAATACAAATGGGAGAGCGTTGTACCATGAAGCATCGATTACTGCCGTTTTTCTCCCCGGACCTCTTTGCCTCGGGTGAAATTATGTTTACCCGGTCAGTTTTTCCACCGTTCGATCATTAGCTCTACTTAAACGGTGTCTCGAAAAAGCTCCGCGGCGCTCCCGAAAGCTACCTATGCATTCTCCATGCGCTAAAACGGGAAACAACCGAATTATTAATCTCCGTTCGAGCCTCGAATATCTCGAAACGCGTCGATACGTCGTGCAGAGAAAAAAAAAATGGTCCAATAAATTCGGACCAGCGACTCCGGTAGAGTTTCCCGATTAATGGCAATTAATTAGCAGCATTAGGTTGCGATTTTAGTAACGCGAAACATTTTCGTCGAAATAGGATTAACGCAGCGCATTAGCGAGATTGCATTAGCCCCGGCCACGACGTCGCTGAGCGCGTTAGGGTTATTTTAATGACGAACGCGTCCAGACGGACAACCGGATGTCCCATGGCTCGTTGCTCATCCTGATTTGCATATCGCCGATTTTAACATCCGCCAAACTTTCAGCTTTCTTTCGGACCTTCCATTTTTTTACTAATACTCTCCCCTTATAAGCTACAAGCTTTTAGCAGTCATTCTTTCATGGTTACCATATTTTGCCAAATATACCCTCTTGTAAAATATGTAGAAAAGAAATATTGTCTCAGAAAAGTTATAAATTCTCCGTGTACCATGCTATAAGTTCGAATTATAAATATCAATAAGCACAATATTAGTTTGATCTTCATTACACGTGTATGACGTTCACGATTTTTGTATGTCACGCGGAGAAAATCAAATTAATTTTCTGCATGTCATACACAGCAGAGTATTCAGGGGACTTGTACAAGTGCATTTTTACAATTTTACAAGTGAGTTCATTCAATAAAATATTTCAACTATGGCGGCTGTTACTAGAATAAATGCTGGTAGTGAACACGTTAAGCTCCATTTCCACCTTTGTTCACTAATTTTTTAACATGTTTTCTAGTTGTTCTTTTTGCTCGCAACGATCTTCTTACCGCACCGAATTGAAAGACAGTGAATTCTCGATATATGTCACTAACACGGGTCTTGTCAGCGTCGTGTGTCGTCCAGGAGACATACCCGAGTTATGTTTACATTCCCCGGCGTCCGAGGTCTCTCGAGCTTCCCGCGGTAGTGGGGGTAATTCCGCGACGTTTATCATCCAGGCCTTAGCGACATATATAGAGGAATCACTGTACTTTCAATGTCACTGTTGCAAAATCAATGCAAAGTTCAATGTACGAGCTGTTGAGAAAAAAAATGGACGTGTTCGGAGCAAATCAATAATAAAATCGGAATAATTTTACCTTCGGTCGTTGGGATCCATATTGTTCGTTCAAAGGCTCGGAATCTCCGGAACCAGCGATTCCGATATTCCGTTTGAAGGCTATTCGAGAGCTATGTAATTAACAATCGGCGCGATAATCCCGCTTTCCGCATAATTCAGCGTAATCTGTTCGTTACACGGCACAATGGCGATCGAGATCTGAGAAGAAAACGCTGTTAATATTCTTTCGGCTCGCCGCGAGATTATTCGCGATAAACATTCGTCTTTCTGACTGGTAATTCTGCCGATTGGCGGGGAGGGCTCGTTTGAATCCTCGGGAACGGTCTGCGGCTTTTTCTTTAAAGGTACGCGAATTCATTAGGGAACCGCCGCGCCGCGCGCCGCCCTGGAGCCCAGGAGGAAAAAAGGAAAATCGCAAGATTGTTAACCGAAGCCCGTGGCCCCGCAAAGATCAAAGGTGTGCAATCTCAATTTTCCACATCTCTTTCAATTACATCCTCCAGGCATTAATCTGCGCGAAGTGGCCCCGGGCCGACCACCGCCACGATGAACGCGAGAAGCAAGACGTTATGCGATCAGTTGAAGAGTGCAAGTAAATACACTGAACACGCATACATCGTCAAATTTATGAGCGCTTCTACAATCAGGCAGGAATACAGCATTGTACAGTGACTTCTCTATATATGTCGCCAAGGCCTGGATGGTAAACGTCGCGGAATTATCCCCACTACCGCGGGGGATACCCCGTGAGGAGCCTCGAGGCATCGCCTTATACCGAAAGAAAACTGTAGTGGAATATCGGCGTGGGTCAGAAATGACCCCGGCATAGGCCTAGAACTCGCAGAAGTCCGAATGTTAAACAATGATAAAATGAGTTTTATATATGTGCATTGTGAGAAAGGATTGTTGATTTCACTTCGCTTGTAAATGTTGATTTTCGTATGAACAATGAAATTTTTCAAGATGGCACTTACAGAGGCACTTTACATGGCCTTCTTCAGCAGCGAATCTCGTTTCGAAGGTCGACGGTGGTTCTCAAGGAGAAAAATCTAACCGGGAGACGCGTCTCGGATATTGCAACCGTGGACCAAAGGGAGGAAAAATTACTTCTGACGCGAAACAAAGTTTACGGATCGAACGAAACGAAGGGTCGCCCCTTTAACCTTAATAAATGTCAGTTAAGCGTGCCGGAGGATGCTAGATTGCCTCTAGCCTCTAGCAAGAGCGATCGCTGTTGCGGCCTGGCCTTGCCTCGCCTCGCCCCACCGCAGACGGCTGGCCTTTATTGCCATAAAGGGAGAGAGTTTATCGAAAAATCGAGAATCTGGAAAAGTATGAACGGTGGCGATCGGTGAGAGTATGCTGATACGCGAGCAACGATTGCTGATCGACTCGCCATGAAGTCGACCGTGTCGAAATTCTCGCGGGGAACCACAGGCTGGTTATCTTATAGGGATTATATCCAGGAGACTCCTACATATCCCCACCTCTCCCCCCAGGAAGAATGGGGAATCCATAATGATCGATTACCACCACGTGAAAAACAGGGGATAACCCAGAGCACGAAAACCAAGTCTAATTTTAAGGATGATTTACGGGACCGAAGGAAACGAAAAATTGATTCGGAAAACATACCCAATACATGCGCAGTACATGCGCGAAACATGCGCAAAACATGCCTACATCATGGCCAAAACATGTCCAAAACATGCGTAAAACATGCTGAAAACATGGCCAATACATGCCCAAAACATGCGCAGGATATGCGAAAAATGTGCGGAAAACATGTCCAAACCATGCGCGAAACATACGCAAAACACGCCCAAAACATGGCCAAAACATACCCAAAACATGTGCGAAACATGCGCAAACCATGTAGAAAACATGCGGAAAACATGAGCGAAACATGCACGAAACATGCGGTAAACATGCAGAAAACATGCGCGAAACATACCCAATTCAGGCAGAAACCATGCGCAAAAAATGCGCAAAACATGCCTACATCATGGCCAAAACATGCGTAAAACATACTGAATACATGGCCAATACATGCCCAAAACATGCGCAAGATATGCGAAAAATGTGCGGAAAACATGTCCAAACCATGCGCGAAACATACGCAAAACACGCCCAAAACATGGCCAAAACATACCCAAAACATGTGCGAAACATGCGCAAACCATGTAGAAAACATGCGGAAAACATGAGCGAAACATGCACGAAACATGCGGTAAACATGCAGAAAACATGCGCGAAACATACCCAATTCAGGCAGAAACCATGCGCAAAAAATGCGCAAAACATGCCTACATCATGGCCAAAACATGCGTAAAACATACTGAATACATGGCCAATACATGCCCAAAACATGCGCAAGATATGCGAAAAATGTGCGGAAAACATGTCCAAACCATGCGCGAAACATACGCAAAACACGCCCAAAACATGGCCAAAACATACCCAAAACATGTGCGAAACATGCGCAAACCATGTAGAAAACATGCGGAAAACATGAGCGAAACATGCACGAAACATGCGGTAAACATGCAGAAAACATGCGCGAAACATACCCAATTCAGGCAGAAACCATGCGCAAAAAATGCGCAAAACATGCCTACATCATGGCCAAAACATGCGTAAAACATACTGAATACATGGCCAATACATGCCCAAAACATGCGCAAGATATGCGAAAAATGTGCGGAAAACATGTCCAAACCATGCGCGAAACATACGCAAAACACGCCCAAAACATGGCCAAAACATACCCAAAACATGTGCGAAACATGCGCAAACCATGTAGAAAACATGCGGAAAACATGAGCGAAACATGCACGAAACATGCGGTAAACATGCAGAAAACATGCGCGAAACATACCCAATTCAGGCAGAAACCATGCGCAAAAAATGCGCAAAACATGCCTACATCATGGCCAAAACATGCGTAAAACATACTGAATACATGGCCAATACATGCCCAAAACATGCGCAAGATATGCGAAAAATGTGCGGAAAACATGTCCAAACCATGCGCGAAACATACGCAAAACACGCCCAAAACATGGCCAAAACATGGCCAAAACATGCGCGAGATATGCGAAAAATATGCGGAAAACATACGCGAAACATGCGGGAAACATGCGCAAAACATGCGGGAAACATGCCCAAAACCCTAACCCCCAACACAAACCCCGAACCCGGAACCCGAACATCAACCCTAACCCCGAACCCGAACCCAAACCCGAACCTCCAACCGTAACTCCGAACCCTAACCTCCAACCCTAACACCGAACCCAAACCTCCAACACAAACCTCGAACCCGAACTTCCAACCTTAACCCTCAACCAACATGTGCGGGTTCGGGGTTTGTGTTGGAGGTTCGGGTTCCGGGTTCGGGTTGGGGGTTCGGGTTCCGGGTTCGGGTTGGGGGTTAAGGTTGGGAGTTCGGGTTCGAGGTTTGTGTTGGAGGTTCGGGTTCGGTGTTAGGGTTGGAGGTTAGGGTTCGGGGTTACGGTTGGAGGTTCGGGTTTGGGTTCAGGTTCGGGGTTAGGGTTGATGTTCGGGTTCCGGGTTCGGGGTTTGTGTTGGGGGTTGGGGTTTTGGGCATGTTTCCCGCATGTTTTGCGCATGTTTCGCACATGTTTTGGGCATGTTTTCCGCATATTTTTCGCAATTCTCGCGCATGTTTTGGCCATGTTTTGAGCATGTTTTGGGCATCTTTTACGCATGTTTCGTGCATGTTTAGGGCATGTTTTCGGCATATTTTTCGCAACTCTCGCGCATGTTTTGGCCATGTTTATCTCATGTTTCGTCCATGTTTTAGACATGTTTTCCGCGTGTTTTGCGCATGAATGGGGCATCTTTTGTGCATGTTTCCCGCATATATCGCGCATGTTTTGGGCATGTTTTGGGTGTGGTTTGCGAATGTTTTGGTCATGTTTTGAGGATGTAATCCACATGCCTTGCGCATGTTTCGAATATGTTTTCGTCATGTTTTCCACATATTTTTCGCATATCTTGCGCATGTTCCGTGCATGTTTTCGGCATGTTCCGCACATGTTTTCGGCATGTTTTCCGCATATTATTCGCATATCTCGCGCATGTTTTCTGCAATTTTCCCCATTGCAGACCTGTGAAATTAACAATTTTGGACGTTTTAATAAATCCTTCGAGATACATTGTTCCCACCGAGAATGATCAAACCTCGGTGAGACGAGCGGTCTGAATATTATGCTGTTTTATATGACTTGCAACAACAAAGTGTATAAAATTAATTTGCCTACAGTGATTTCTTCCTATATTTCTCCAAGGCCTGGATAATAAACATCGCGGAATTATCCCCACTACCTCGGACTAACCCCACTAACTCGTCTAAACTATGTTCCACTATGTTCCACTTCGTCCCACTATGTCTGCTGGACTATACACGACGCTGCCAAGACCCGTGTTGTTGACATATATCGAGAATTCTCTGTGATCTCTAAGTAAATCGCCAGACTGTGAACGTCATGGTTTACGTGACGGTGGTAGTACACGCGTCAAGTGAGTATCCTCATTCGCGTTGGTGGAACGAACCATAAATTGAATCAAATAAATTTTCATTCGAATAAATTCGTATTCAAACGCTTATATTCGATTGAATATTTCTAACGTTGTTCCCTCTTTTCATTCGGACATCAGATTTTGCCGAACCGATTCGCCGACGCGGAACAAGCCGTCGAGAAGGAGCGTTTCGAGAAAGCGGCGTCGCCATAGCGGAATCGAATGCAAGGTAAATAGAAGCACAGCGCATGCCGGGCTATGTCGAGGAGCTGGGAAGTATGGTTCTAGCGAGAAGAATCAAGAATCGCGTCAGCTTTCGCTGCGTTTCGCGGCACGCTTTGCCATGCTTTGCCTCGCTTTGCCTCGCTTTGCCACGCGGGAAATCCGCCGCCGCGGAGCGAAGGTGTCGCAACGTCGCAAGCTTCTTAGCATCGGCTGAGAATAAATCGTGCGAGAAGAAAGAGGAACTCAGCGGTTGACGTTGTCGCGAAATAATACGTCTCCGACCGGGGGACTGCTCGCATAAATAAAAGCCGAGCCGAGCCGAGCAGAGCGGAGCAGAGCGGAGAGGAGCGGTGCCAGTCACGGCAGACGCTTCTCCCTTTGGCTCGCTTTGGTTCGCTTTGCAAGGCGTCGCGTGGCATCGCCACAATTTATCAACGGCTAAGGAAACGCGTCGCGAGTGCTGTATCTATCTTTAACCCCCTGCAAAGGAACTATCTACGCCGGCTGGTAATGGAGTCTAAACGACGACTCACGCTGCTACCCTCGCGCCAGCCACCCTCCCCGCTCACCCGCTCGCTGATTCGCTGTATTTTTCGGCGAATTTATCATCCGCCGGCTCCTCGCGGATTCCTCGGCTCCCGGTCGACCATAATCGAGCCGAGAATTTCTGTGCCGAGTCCCGTCGGGGGATCCGGCAAATCGAAACCCGAGATATTGCACCGGAGGTGCTGTCTAATTCTCCGAGGACCAGTCAATTTAGACTGAAATCGCAGGCTTCGGAAAATTGGCGCGCCCTTTCCAAGGGTTTTCTGCATGCAAACTGCAAGCGAGTTGCTTCCCCGTACGTTTGTATAGACGTACACCGATTTCTCTATATATGTCGCCAACGCCTGGATGATAAATGTCGCGGAATTATCCCCACTACCGCGGGGTATAACCCGTGAGGGGCCTCGAAGCTCGAGAGGCCTCGGACGCCGAGTATGGACGATAAACGACGCTGGCAAGACCCGTGTTGTTGACATATATCGAGGATTCACTGTAGTTGGCCGCAAATGTGTGCACCTAACTCGATCACCTCGAGAAACTTCTCTAAACCGTGCGTTGTACTAAAAATTATTTCCACAAATGTTACACGATATCCAGGGGAACATCATGCGGCGAACTTGACTTCTTTACAAGCGGAAGCTTTTAGGAGATTTCAAGGTCAACCTTCTTTTTGGTTTTTTTTTATTACTTTTATTTTATTTTTTTATTATTTTTATTTTTTTATTATGGAATATCCCATCTTTTTGACGGCAGTTCGAAAGAGTATTTCCAAGTAAAACAGGAATATTCATTTCAGGAATCAATTATTTCCATTGTCTGTTCTAAAGCTAATAATAATGCGTTGAAAGATTAATGTCACCGAGGCGTCAACAGTATAAACATGCCTCTACTGTGCGCTGTATAGAACCGAGAAGCAAATGATGAAAACTATATCAAAAATTCTATATCAAAAATTGTTCTGTATAACGAAAGAGTAGCTGAATTAATTACAAAAAAAAAAAAATAATGGGATGTATCATCACTTTGAAGAAAATTCAAATTGGTCAGTTTTTCGGCGTTTACACGGGGCAGTAATCCCAATCAATCTCTGTCTAGGGACCAAGGTTTAGGGACGATTGGGACAATGTCGGACCTGAGACTACCTTCCATATTTTTGTCCCGTCTCCGGGCCGTTTTCCCGAGAACAGCAGAAACATCTTTGGCAGTATTTGGCAGTGTAGCAGGGTTAAGGGCGACGGTGGCTCGGAAAATATTGAATTCTTCAAGCTCTCGTTCGGTTTAGCATCCAGATACAGCTTCCGCCACTGCTTATGCATCGGCACGGACTTCTCGACGAGCTTCGCAGGCCGTTGATACTCGATCCGCCGCTGATGGGGATTAAATATTCATGAACCGTGTACGCGAGGGTTCGTTGGAAATGTTACACGGAGAGCTCGAACCCCTTAGGTGATATCGAAAGTTTTATTGCGACGACCGGTTACCCGGTACACTTCTGTGTACCATTCCGCAGGAAATCCGTGGTCCAGCTGCGATAACCCCCCACACGTTCCTCGAACGACCAGCTTTCCCTTTCCCATTCGACACAGCGCCAATCTCTCTCTCTCTCTCTCTCTCTCTCTCTCTCTCTCTCTCCCGTGGAAACGGATTCGGTGATTTTTTCCCTCAAATTTACAGCGAGAGTAACTCGTAGCTTGTTACACGCCTTCTGTAGGACCTTGTTACCTTTTTTTTCCCGTGAGAAAATGCATTACGTATACCCTCACTGGGGGAAGCCGTAGGACTATCCCCTATAACCGATGTGGGACAATCCCCGGGAAAAGTCCCCGGAGACTACCCACTAAAAACTCACATCCACCTAAGCTAAAGGGGAGGTGCCTGGATCATGTGAGTACTCAACAGGACATCTCCGAGTTATCATACTACCCAGGGGTGGGATTAGCCTCCCCCACTACCTACTCTGTAAGACCCCGGGCGGAGGGGCCCGCCCGGTATCCTAATCATTGGAGCCGTCTGGGGCTCCAGCTCGGTCCACCCATGTCTCCCGACGCTTCCGTGCCCCGCCCACCGAAGGTCCCCGACCAAGGCAAGAAGCCACCGGTAAGGAAGCGTCCACCTCCACGAGTCCCCCCTCAACTGCACTGTTAAGGGGGGCCGATCAACACCCCCCCCCCCCCTCCACCGAGAGTTAACTCGGTGGGTGTCGACCCGTCCCGGGGGGAGCTATGCCACGCCCCGGGGGCCTGGGTCAGCTCAAACCCCGTTCTCCCGAATCCACCACGCCCCTCTGGGGCAAACGTCGACGCGGGGGAGCCCAGACCTTGTTACCTGCAAATTTCGCAGCAGTTCTTACGATTTTAATCGAATTTGCGGGCAATTTCTTGGATCGCAATTGCATATACGGCTCGAATTTTAAAAGTCAAAGAAAATGTACGCTCACTGACGATAATCGGGTACGTGTAAATAAATTGTTAACCCTTTGCACTCGAGCGGTGACTCTGTAGCGCCACTAAAAATTGTGTGTGGCACTATTTCAAAGAAATTACAAAAAATATACTACAAAATATTTGTTACATTACAAATGTTATACATGGAAATCAGTTTCTTACGAATAAAATTAAAATATCCTAAGACGGCAGAAACATTTAGTTTTAGAATTAAAATAGTGCAATCGGTTAATTTTTATAGTGTCGATATTCACGTACAATAAGAATAGTAATAGACTGACATTTCCTCTTTCAACACTCTTGAAAAATCTGAAAAAATTGTCTCCCCAGTTTCGTGTTTGACGTAATAATTTTTCACGTGAACGCATAAAATTCGCCGTCTATTAATCTCTATCGGCGGGCTGTGTCGTGTTCTATCGATCATATCGCACGCAGGTTCGAATCGTTTAGTTTCTACTGGAAGCAAAAAGAAAATCGGGTTACAGGGGGGCCAATTCGAGGAGGATGTCCGCGTATTAAACGCGCGTAAAATCCTCCAGGCTGCCTGCACGCGCGAACGATACGTTTTGCAAAGTGTATCGTCGGAACGAAACAGGGGCGCGTTCAATGGGTTCGATACGTTCCGACGAAAGGAGCAGCCGGTTCGTTGGCCCGCAGTAGCCAGAGCAATTCGTTTCACCGATGAAAAATGGATTTCGCACGGCGATCGGAAGTCATCGGGACAATAGCCGAAAGCGTCGCGTGGTCTCGCTTCGAAACGATAATAACCGCGGACAGAAGTTGACAGAAGAATAATCTGGCTGCGATAACGAATAGGGCTGCTTTCCGAGTGAGAATTGCCGTTAAAAGCACCGCTCTGTTGCTTCGGCAGATTGATCGAGAGAGAGCGAGAGAGACGGTGCACAGTGATCGCAAATCCAGGATCTATCAACTCGGAATCGATAGAAGCAATTTATTTTCAATGTTTAAAAGAAACGTCTGTAGAGAATTAAATTGAAATGAAAAATTGTTATGAAATATCTCTGTAACGTGAAGTCAAACATGCATTAAAAGAATGTAAAATACTAACCCGGGAATGAAAGCTCATTTTTTAAACTCCTATTTTAAAATTTAATTACATTGAAATACATAATTATTATTATTACTCCTATTTTTAATCACATCGAGATACATTATTATTATTACTACTGCTATTTTAAATTTTAATTACATTGAAATACATTGTTATTATTACGGATAGTGTAATTACGACGAATAATTTCAGACAATATTCAATTTATTTAGATTTTTCGTTGAACACAATTATACTGCCCATGAAAGCCCTCCAGAATTTCAGTGATAGTAATATTAATATGAAAAGTGATAAAATTGTTTGAGTGCTAAACTCTTGAAGAGCTAAAGCAACATTGTGGACCACTGTGCGACGCGCGACGTTCGAGCATTTAGGGTTGCGGCTCTGATAAGTCGGGGAACGTGATGATGAATCGCCTTTTCATCTTTGCCGTCACGCAGCGCTATGCTTTAGGGGTTTTTCATTTTCCTCCCGAGGCAGTTTCCTTTTTTGTTCGACAGTCCGCGTATATTCTGCGTATAGAAACGCGGTGTGCCTTGCGTACAGTTTCTACGGTTTAGATGGCAGAGCAATTACAAACAGATTTTAGTAACCGCATCGGCAAACACGTGGTCGCGTGGCTGCTGCACGTGCATTGGCCAAACGCAACGACGAGCTGCAGCAAATTCACCGGGTTCAACCCTTTGACGCACTGTCGACAAACGCGGCCTCTCTGAAAATCTCAAAGAATATCAAAAAACTACGCGTTTTCCGACTATCGCTTCTTTTTTCTTCGAGCTTCGATCCTCGAAAAAAGCCTGGTCTCAAAGCTTTTTATAGATCATTTTTATAACCTTATCAAACATATTCTATCTTCTTTTTTAATTTTAGAGTCACATGGCCATTGCACGCGATAAAATTGTCTTCCAACCAAATTGATCGAATTGTAAGTGAACATCGTACGATGAGCTCTGTGTTTCGCTTGCTCAGCTTAATGAAAAATTATGAAAAAAATCAGGGACGTTCTACCCAACGGTGTACACGTCTGTGAATTTTCTCATAATTTTTGAGATTCAATTTTTACAAAAATTCGGAAATTTGAAGATGAATATCGTTCGAGTGTCTCGATGTGTTTAATAGAAACGTGAATATTATATCGAAATATGTCACATCCGCTACAGATCAGACCACTCCAATTCTGAGAAAAGTTTCCGATCGAGGAAAAGGTTTCGGTTAACTCCTAATTCCTTTCTCATTCGAAGGGCAGACGTTCGAGTTTCTATGAGAGCACGTTCGGCGGAAGGGTCTCGCGTTAAAGGATCCGAACGATTCCGAAGCAGTCCCATTTTTCTCGAGCGCCGTGACGTACTCTTCTCGCGTGGACCGAATAAACCATCGATTAGCGTAAAACGTTTCCCACCGTGAACGGCTGCAGGGGACTCGAAACGTTTCAATTTCCTTCGAAAAGTGTCCGGTACATAAAACCAGAATGTTTCACCGGCGACTTCGTTCCACCTTTACCTTCACCGTCGTCAAGTGTTCTCTCCTTTGAGACTTTTTTCTGTTATATGAGGTGGACATAAGACGAAAATAAAAAGAAGAAGAAGAAGAAGAAAGACCAGCGAACTTTCTTCCAGGAAAATAAGTCGATGCTGCGGAATTTATACCTTCCGGAACGGAGTCTTTGAGAAACGAATTAGGCGAACCTGCTCGAGGCTCGGATACGTATCGAAATAAATGTACGCGTGGGAAACCGTTCGATAGACGAGGTAATCGTTCGAGGACCAATTTAGGATCCAGGTGACGTTTCTTCAAGTTTTTAGTTGGGGATTGCACATTTTTAGGCATTCACAGTGATTTCTCTATATATGCCGCCAAGGCCTCGATGATAAACGTCGCGGAATTATCCCCACTACCGCGGGAAGCTCGAGAGACCTCGGACGCCGAGGAGTGTAAACATAACACGGCTCAGGCATGTCTCCTGGACGATACAGGACGCTGGCAAGACCCGTGTTAGTGACATATATCGAGAATTTACTGTATAACAAAAATGAGTACAGAAAAAAACTTTGGAAGATTTTCAAAATACTGTTGCATCGTTTTCAACAGGTTTTTAAAAATTCAATGTTTTCAAGGCTTGAAAAAATTGATTGTTAAGCAACGCGATTTATTACCTCGTTCGCAACAGTATAAGAATGTTATCTCGGGTTAAAAGATACGGGTTAAGATGTGTCATTTCCAAGACATATTCGACGTTTCAAATCGAATTTCTTATGCATAGGATACATAGTATAGACAGTTAACGAAGCAATGCAGAACGTTCGACTACCGGGTATATTGGTTTCCCTACAGAATCGACTCTATCGCGGCGAGTTATTTTGCGACTAGGGTTCATCCCATTTTCCACGGTGCTAGGATCATCCTCCATTTTCTCCCTGGCGCATCCCTCGGCCGTCCCCGATGGATATTTGTTGCCTTTATGTAGCATCTTAATCGAACGCGTGGCCGCTACATCGATTCTCGAAATTGATTCTTCCGGTAGAACGTTCCCGGCGACCCGGCCACAGAGATTTATTCCATCTTTACCGTTCACTTTGTTTCGAAGGGTCTTCTTCTATCATGTTTCGGCGCGATCGCCTCGATCCTTCGTTACTCGATCACCGTTTACCGGTTTCACGAGCCAAACCCCTTGTCCACCGTGAAGCTATTCGATAAATTGATTCCGGAACGTACCGGGGGCACCAGCTGGAAACATCCGAAAATATCGCGACAGAATTATTTGAATACGAGAAATTATATCGGACGTTTGTATCGAACAAATACGACAGACGAATCAACGAAGCTTCATAAAAATATTAATCAAATAACCGATGGTCTCGTTCTGGCTCCAAGCATGCTATAAAAAAATTGTAGAACGATTTAAATAACATGGCAAAACAACCGAAGCATTTTTTGAGATTGCCAAAATATTTATTTAAACGTTCATTTAAACCCTGTTTGGGTTCGTTGGTACACCGTGGATCTTCGCAGACAATAAATATTTAAAATAAAAATATGTTTCCTGTCTTGGTAGTTCCAATAAATTGAACGCATTACAAAAACGTTAAGTTTTGTTGTGAAACAATGAGGCAGTCTAGAGACAATAAACGGCTGATTCGTTGGATAGAGAATTCGTCGCCGGCAGTCGGTTTTGCAGGCGGGTCAGCGCATACTGCCAGGATAAAAAGCGACTGCGAATAACGCCAACGGAATTGTCTTTTATGGGATTCTGTAATATTCTCCGTAGAGTTCACGAGAGTTTATTCCGTCCGTGCATATTTCCAATATTCCCGGCAAATCGAAATGCTAGCCTGTCGTCGGAAATATTGTTCGCGGATACTATCGGTTTCCACGAACACAAGTCGCCGTACGTATTCATGGCGTAAAGGGAACGATGCTGATTCTCCGCGAGTAAACAAGATGGAAGTGCGAAACACCGTTGTTTCGAACGAGGCTACGAAAAGATCCGATTCGAAAAATCATTAACCCTCCGCCGTACGATTCTTTTTCTTTCACGGTCACAACGATTATACCACAATAGTAGAAACAATTATTTTTGCACCAACCTGATCGAGCAATCAAGAAATTGCTAGCATACCCGCGAGCGTTCTGTCCGCTTGCCGATGATTTCTCGGCAGGCTACGTGCGAGAACTATGCTTGCACGTAGGGATACGTTCGATCCGAGCACGCTAATAAATTAGGGGAACCGATGGGGGAAGCTCGTCTGAAATTCGCGGGTCGCGGAAGGCGCAGCTGTTTGCGGCGGTTCCGACGGGTTCGAAAATATCCTCCGTCCTATTATTGAATTACGATCGATTAATGAAGCCGGGGGCTTATTTATCCAACGCGCCGCGACCGTTCGTGAAATCGATTTCAGCTCAAGGAAACTACGCGAACCTCTGACGTGCGCGCGGCCTCTTCTTCCTCCTCTCCGCCTCGGCTCCGCTTTGCTGCGCTTCGAGCGTCTTGCGCGTTGTATAATGCACCTGCACTCTCGTCGTGTTCCGCGTCCTCCCGTCCTCGCGCACCCGCGTTTCGCTGTCTGTACCGATATGCGCGTATTAACGCAATAACCGTGGAAATTACGACCTCGCGGATGGCAACCCAGCCGTTGCCTCGCAGAAAACGCTCCGATGTTCGCGGAAACCTGTCGTTTAATCGTCCCGGTTAATGACCGGGATTCATTGCCCACGGGCGACGTTCTGACGCACGATGCGAAAACCTGGCTAAAATTAAATTTCTCAAGTGTACAGGCTTCAATTTTAAACGTTACACCTCCCCTTCCCCCCAAAAAGTCTTTTTAATTGTGAAAACGCAAAGAATACAAACTGTAAATATTATACATTTATGACAAAAACTTGTTACAGACTTGTTACAGTTGTCGAAAGAAAGAAAATTTTTTAACCCCTTGCACTACTATTTATTTTGCGATTATAACGATTAGAAATTCTTTATCGTTCAGAATTTCTCAAGCGTACAGGCTTCAATTTTAAACGTTACACCCCCCCCCCCAAATCTTTTTAGTTGTGAAAACGCAAAGAATACAAACTGCAAATTTTATACATTTATGACAAAAACTTGTTAGAGTTGTCGAAAGAAAGAAAATTTTGTAACCCCTTGCACTAGTATTTATTTTGCGATTATAATGATTAGAAATTCTTCATCGTTCAGAATTATGTTTTCTCCAAAGGATGCATATTAACCCTTTGCACTCGAAGCTATTTTAACTCCAAAACGAAACATTTCTCGAATCTGGAAGATTGCCCTTCTACAGGGTGTTTCAACTAACTCGAGCATCTAAAATATCTCGTTTGTTTTTTATGATAGAAAAAAGTTTCAGAGGAAAACATTAGTTGGTTCAGAGGGGCAAATATTACGATAGGCAAAAAAATTTGTTCAAGGTTATATCTTTTGAGATTTCAAGGTAATCGAAGTTGTTTTAAAGCTAATGATATATTTTTATTATCGCTATATGATAGTCAAGGTCAAGACGAATCCAACGACCTGTAATATTATCACCTGTTATACGTACGAAAATGGTGCACCTTACTCGTACAATACCAAAATGTTTGGTAATTTATTAAATACAAACAAATTTAATAATGTAACAAAATATTTTGTATAACGATACAACAATTTTTAGTGGTGTCTTACAGTCACCATTCGAGTGCTGAGGGTTAACTACAACAAAATAGAATTTTATTTCGGTTTAAAGGAAACTAACACTAAACCTACCAAACATTAACAGTTTCTAGTAAATATTGTCTTATGAAAATGGCAACCCTAAATTTATGGAGATTGTCCGTAATTTTTGAGATTTATTCTATCATTTTCCATTAATGAATTTTTATAGTTTCCATAATAGTAAAATATAAAATCGGTCCTTTTGACCGTGGTAGGTTCCGTATTAATAACATACATATTTATTAGACTCTGTTCAGAATCTTCATCGCGATATTGTATGGCAAGGGGTTAATTTCATTTCTGCCCCCCATTTGGGAAGTTTTTACTGTGCACAGAGATTCGCAGTCTAGTAAGCAGGTACAAACGGTGGTGGCGAACGTGTTAAATAAGTCTTATCATTTTCTCCGGTATTGTATATTTAAAGATACGCGGTTTGCAATCCCGCCGCGCCGTTGGCGATGCGAAACTTTCCAATGGAATCTGTTGCGCGGAACAAACTCGATGGATCGTTGGAACTTCGGAAGACGGTGTTCTCGCGATTATCTGCCGGCCGTAAAACTTGTACCGATTCGTCCGCGGCCATTACATAAAAAAAAATAATAAAGAAAAAACAAGAAAAAAGAGAGAGAGAGAGAGAGGCGGAGAGAAAGAACGTTTTAGTAGACGAGCGACGCGATTCCAAGGTTCTGTTCCACGGGCGAGAGTCAATAGAAGGAAGCTGAGGTCTCTAAGGTGACCGGGAAGGCTGCTGGAACTGCAGTTTCGACTATAGGTACACGATGACCGTATAAATCACGTCCATGCGCGAGATGAAGCTCAGCAAGGCACGACTGACCGCCCCGTTTTCTGATTTACGAGCCGAACTTCGTCCTCGGCCTTATCTTCCTAGATATTTTCGCCTGCGAAAAACCGTCCACGCCGGCCGTATAAGGCACGATAGCGTTACCCACGAATTTATAGTCCCGATTAACATTTTAACGATCTATCGTTCTACCCGCGTCTCGTCGCGTCAGAACGGTCACTATTGTCGCGTCCGTTCACCCTGCTTTTCACTCGGCAGGACCTTTCTGCGGCGGACAAGGCGACCATATGTTTCTCCTAACCTGCACGACTTTCTCTGGAAGAGGAACATGCACCTCAATGTATTTCTTTGGATATATATCGTAAAAAAAGCCACTAGAAAATTGGATAGTCTCGGTATTTTCATGAAGTACAGTGATTTCTCTGTATATGTCGCCAAGGTCTGGATGATTAACGTCGCGGAATTATCCCCATTACAGGGTATACCCCGTGAGGGTCCACGAGGTTCGAGAGACCTCGGATATGTCTCCTCGACGATATACGACGCTGGCGGTGTTGTTGACATATATCGAGAATTCACTGTAATGTATGATAGCCACTTTAGTGTTAAGAGAATGGTCTCGCTGGAAGTATAGCCTTCCAGATTATACTGCGAGGCGTTCGCAATAAATAGAATGGAAGGAAGCAGCCTCGATTTTCACGACACACGATCCTAATAGAATTGGTCGATTATACGCCGAGGGGCACTTAAATGTAAGTGGTAAAGCAAATTACTTGGCGATGCCATCAGGGTCCGTCTTCCTGCAACACTTTTCGAATATTATTATGTTAATCACTTTTGCGAGAACCTTTCAACCCCGCAAACATTGTTTCCCGTGTTACCGGAGCTCGCTGAAATTTCCGCGACATTCGATCGGTGTCGGTGCATTCTCCGTCGCGTCGCATCGCGTCGCGTCGTGTCGGCAGCTGCAGTTCGATGCAACTTTTATTTTCGAACACCGCGCGGCTGTACTTTGAATGGATACGCGGCGAGAAACGGACGCGTTTTACGTTACGCTACATCGCACTGTATGGATCAGAAAAATAATGGGGGAAAAAAATCATTCATTCCATCCAGCGTCCGTCATGAACCGCACGCGGCCGACGCCATTTTTCGTGCCGCTTCGCAAATTAATTTTCGCTCGCAAAGGTTGTTGTTATGAAAAACTTGAAAATTGTCAAAAAATAGTGAACTTCATAAAAGGTAAAAAATAATCAATTCAGCTTGTAGAAAGTAATACATTGTACCGGCAATATCCAATATACAAAAGAGAATAAATTAAAAAAAAAAGATACATAGCAGTTTTATTGGCAATATAAAGGAAACATGTCACTAAATGACATTTTTATTAGATCTTATTGAAATTTCCTGTTTTTATGGTAAATGGAAAATTTGTCATTTTACACGACGAGTATACACGTCAGCAGCACCGCAACAGGGCTTTGGATTGACGCGTATACACGTTGAACGCAGTTAGCTGGTTAATGAAACCCCTCGAAATCGAATCATTTGTCTTGGAACTACCGGTCGGAATTTATCGATTTCTCGACGTCTCTCCAATATTCTGTGTACCGTACAAGTCTATTACTTCCAAATCACGTACCGGTAGTATAGAAATAAAGTACACGTGTACAGAGTGTATAAAAACTAATGGTCATCGGTCCTAGGGGTGAATCTACACCTCCGGATCGGTGGACATTTGTCAAAGAAACTTGCCGCAAAATTGTTTGTAACAAAGACAATTGTTGTTAAAATTTTTCTTTACATCTAGGACGGATCAGCATTAATTTTTATTCACCCTGTACAAGTCTACATTGATGAATAATTATCGGCAACGTAATCGGTGACACGAGAATGAGTAGTGGGGTTCCAGAAGCCCAGAAAATTGGCCCGGAGAACTACATTGAAAATTAGCTTTGTTCTTCCGTCTCATCTATGCTATTACCTTCGAGTTTTGGACATCGGAATCGATCTCTGGGCGTTCGGCGGGCACGCTGCGATTTATACGAACATGATTGCTCGTTTCTCGAGCCGAAAGGGGCAACAATAAATGTACCGACAGCGTCCGATCGACGCTTTAATGTTTTCGGTCGCGGTAAAGCCCCTGGTAGAATTTCAGCGTCGGACAATGGTCGATAGTCCGGCGCGGCGCGCGGCGGAAACGCTCGGACAAACTGCACGATGCCGGCTAACGGTCGCGTGCGTGCAGTTTTCTAAGTGGTCACGCGGATGACAATAATCATTCGCTATAAATTTGATGGTATCGGCCGAGGATAAAACCAACGGCGATACCCTTGTCGCGGCAATTCCGCTCGAGCCTCCCCCCTCGAGCAATCGTCGCAATCGCGAAAACGTGCGGCGAAAACCGATTCGCGTTTCCGCCTCGCGAAACACAGAAAACCAATCGGCGACTTTTTCCTTTACAGTGGCGCCGCGCCGCGCCGGTGCGACCAATCATTTTTTCTTCTGCTCGTTTTGCACATCCGATCGCTGTTATTCCGTTTCGATTCTAGAAACCGCGCTCGATCCCGTGGTTGCTAAACATGAAGCCGAGCCAGTCAAACGAACTTGTTCTGCGAGCGATTTCACGCATTTATAGCGCAAAATAGGCGTGCGTAATTTCGGACAGCGAAAGGATGACACATTTCAGAGTGTCAGCACAATTCTGTGGGAAATGAATTCGTACTTTCCCTTCAATTTTCATTCCGCCTTAAGATCCGCGGTGTATTAAAATTTAATTTCGTTAAAGTAGTGAAACCAAGCAGAAGCTATATAAACTAGTTTTAAGTTAAGTTAGGTTAAGGTGCATTGGATTGTTCGGAAAGTAATTTCGTTTCTTCCCAACAGAGGACGTGATTGTATTTTTTCGCAGCCAACTTCATGCTTAACTCGCGTTGTCATTATACATTTTGACAGCTGATATAGAAAGGCTAGTTTGTGAAAAAGTTTGTTTGATTCTGCAGGATAGTTTTTGTTTGGTGCCCTATCAGATATGGAAAGTCGAAAGCAGCATTTTACTTTTTCACTATCGGAAATGTAAAAATGTTGTTCGAGGAGGAAAAAAATGATTCGATGTGCATGGAGAAGATGTATTGGTAGAACGCCAGCGTCAAAACTGGTTTGCAAAATTTCATTCCGGCCATTTTGAGATGCACCACGATCTGGAAGGCCAGTTGAAGCTGATCAAGACGAAATTGAGTAATTGGGTAAGTGGGTACTTTGGTATTGCACCAAAATGGAGAGTACATAATTAAATAAAATATTTATACGCTAGAAGAAAATCGTCTTTCATTTTCACCAAATAAAAAAAGGACGAAATTACTTTCCGAGCAACCCAATGTAATATGTTAGTATGTTCATGTATTGTATATGCTACATAAACCATACTTGGTTTAAAGTATTAAATGAATAATAAAGATCCACGGTGTATTCCTAACCCACTATACTCTTTCAAACTGCATACTTAAATATTACACATGAAACAAGAACTTGAGGTCCGTATCTCGATAACAAAGTGAAATATAAAGAAACTAATTGTTACATTGTACATGCTGGTCAATGTCTAACAACTTTTTCATCATTTATGACAAGGCAGAGATTTGATGAACATGTATTTGTTCGCTTAATAATTATAATAAGTGGAGAACAACATAACAGGACTCGGAAATTGTTCATATGCACCCATTTCTGCCATAAATGCCTAAAACCCACAGTTATGAGTAAGTTAAGCGAATTCGACGCATCTTGCGAGCCGAAAGAATACACTGCGCACCGCAGTGAGAAGAACGTGCATTCATTCTTTCGCGGAAAAGTTCCGCGAGCATCGCATTGTTTTCAGATTGTCAAGCAGGTCCAGGACCTCTTAACCGCGCTTTCGGGCTTGTGCATTTCGCGAGTGCGAAAAGCCCGTCGCCCGCAAACGTGCTCGTGTCTGCCCTCGCGATATCTTCATTCGGCGAAAAAATGCTCGGCAGACGAAAGACAAATGGCCGCCAAGTGGAGGAGATTGCGCTTCGGAGCTGCGCGTTTGGCAGCCGAGCGTGAGGGTGTTGGAGAATGTGTGGTACCATATGTGTGCGAGAGAGAGAGAGAGAAGGTGAAAAAGACGAGCAGAGGAAGCGACGCCAATGTTCGCCACGAGCAATCGTATTACTCGGTTAACCCGTATGCACATACGATGGAATTTATTGGACGTGCGACAAATTTCGCGTGCGGAACGGAATGGACCCGAGACAAACAGGGAAAACCAAGGAGGCAACGCGACGGAGGGATTAGAACGGAAACACACGTGGAAAGAGAGGGGAAGGATCGTTAAGCGCAATGAGATTTCACGGATATACATTCCTGGACCAGAAAGGTTCAACGGGCCCTGTGTTATTATGGCTGCCGTTTCCACGGATTTTTATGGTCCCGTGGTTTTCGAACAAATCTTGCTTAACACGTTTGCCAGCAACGTTTGTTCCGGCAGCAGTCTCCGTAGCTCGTTTATTCTGTTACCTGCAACGTATCCTTTAATGAAATATAAAAATACAAATTGTATTACAATTATCCTGAATCTAGTACATCTCGTTATTCGAAATGTAAAGGATGGTCAAATCTTGCTTAACACGTTCGCCACCAGCGTTTGTTCCGGCAGCAATCTCCATAGCTCATTCATTCTGTTACCTGCAACGTGTCCTTTAATGAAATATAAAAATACAAATTGTATTACAAAAATCCCGAATCTAGTACATCTCGTTGTTCGAAATGTAAAGGATGGTCCGCAATTAATCTGGTTCGGACGAGCCCCGGTGGCTCGATTCTCCTTTGACCGTTGTATAATTTACCAGTAGCTTAGTTAGAGCTAATCGAAATTCGTACAGGCGTATTCCTTATGCAATAGCTGCATTTGGATCAGATATGAGTTAGGTTCACCTAGATTCACGCAACCGTCCTATGTGTTGGCTGGGCGTCCACGTGACGTATGGGTTAGGTCTATCCAGGTTTACCTAGGGGTCCTACATATCCCGGTCGTTCCGTGTGCTCCGTGTGTTCACCGATCCAGGGATCCGTGTTGGGGATCGGTCGAATGCGGTCGAGCACCCGGTTAACCTACCCTTATATTTTCGAGTTCTTCCGAGCTGTTCCGAGGACTTCCAGGACTACCAGGTTGCCCCGGGATCGATAATGCAAAGTTCGTGTCCCGTTTGACGCCGATGCGATTCGCTTTTGTCTCGCGCGAATAAACAACAGCCGCCAGGCTTCGGGAAACCACCGGCATAAACTGCGACGAGTTCATTGCAATTTTTCCCGGTTCCTTTGTCATCGACGATAAAAGGGTTCCCTCCGTATTTGTCAAGGAATCTTCGAGCGAACCGTTTCGACAAAGTATTCCCCGGCCAACGGGAGAACGCATCGAGCCCAGACACATCGATTCCGTTGGAATTTATGAAAGCCGGTCCTTTTCGAAAATATTCGACCCGTCGAATCGTGAACGAACGTATCGGCAGTGCTGCATTCAGTTAGCTTTCCATTCTGTATACGACTGTAAGAAACAGACTGATGCCTGAGAAAATTCAAGGGGTGGTTCTCCACGAGAATGTACGACGAAAATGAAGAGTAAAAGAATTGCGATTTCGGCTTCATTTTCTAGTTATTAACAGTTAAAAATCCGCCTGAAATGCGGCAACCCGGCCGACAGAGGTGTACGTCGCTTAGGCACGCGGAGTATCTGTCACGTGACTGTCGCGCGCCTCTGTGACGTAACTTACACCTCTGTCGGTCCGGTTGCCGCATTTTAGGCGAATTTTAAATTGACAATAACTAAGAAACGAAGCGGAAATCGCAATTTTTTTATTCTTCATTTTCGTCTTATGTCGTCTTAGAGAACCACCCCTTAAATTTTCTCCCACCTGTAGTCGAACACCCAGTATATCAATGAAACACCTTAAGAAAAGAGACGACAGGGGAATGTAACAATCTTACATTTTTAACTCGTTTTTCTCGATTGTAATATATCCTGATTATACGTTTTTACTGTTGAATTCTCTATCTCAATACAGGAACGAAAGAAAAGATGATCAAAGAAATCGCAACTCGAGATTTGTAGAACGAAAGGATAATGATGTTCTGTTAAATAGTTAGGTCAGCGCGTGTAACAAACGCTATTTATGGAAAATTCTTGTTGGTTCGAAGACACAACTCTAGCAGCAATGACAGGTCTGCGAAATTCCACGGCGCCTGTTCGTTCGCGCAAAGTATTCGGAAGGGTAGCCCGCAGCATCCCTCCGTTCTTTTCGAGGGTTTTTGGGGGATGAAAGGGGTGGCCGGTCGTTCCCGCGTCCACCCATTCCGTGCTCGTGGTTTCCGAAAGGTCGCAGGTCACCCGTTGCTCGCGTTCCACGGTTGTTCCCGAAGGAAAGAGTCTTCTTGTCCTCGATTCCCAGCGAAGCCGCTAGCGGAAAGTCGGGCGTACCCTGTCGGCGATTTCTTGTCGTATTTCAGCAACTTCGTTCCACGCCATTTCGTTCGGTCACTCTTCCCAGGACAGCTCTCTCGAACGACCCTCGCGATGAAGTCAAGAACGCCCGCACCGTGCGAAGAAATCCTACGGTTTTCTTAGCAAAAATCACTTTATCGTTCGCTTTCTCGAAATCGTGAAATAATCCGTCTGAGTGGTGCTCGAACGTTCACTTGTCAATTCGAAAGACTTCCTCTGTGGAAGATTTTGTTTACAAATTAAAAGTATCTACACGGGCTTGAGCACGATGTCTTCTCGTCTTGCTTTTCTTCCTCCATTAACTTTGATCTATTATAATTGGTGGAGTCCGGGTTCGATGAGTTTATAATCAAAACTGAGGAAATTAAATGCAGCAGACTAAAAGTGACTAAAAGTGAGCACTAAATCTGACTATTTTACGTTGCGTTGTTAAAATAACAAAATCGTAGTTATTTAAATTTTCAGCGATTTGTATTCTAATATGTGCTCAGAACATCGAATCTATTGAACAATTCTTCGCAAATAAGTTCTTGCACTTTTGATAAATGTAAATTTAAAATCTTCGAGTCCGTCACTTTGACGGGTCTCGCGAATCTAGTGTTGAAAATTTCCCACGCACTATTTTCAACTCGTTAAAACAACTGGAGCAAGAGAGAAGTATATCATTATTTCGCATAAAGATCCTCAGCCTATTGATCCTCAAACTGTAGACTATGTGCGTTTGCACAGTTAACCCTAGTATAATTAGTGCAAATCAGATCGAGTCAAACTAAATGTGACACAACACACAATTTATGCTCCACGTTGTATGGAAATTGTGTCGCAGGTTCGCCGTAACAAAATGAAAACAAGAGCGAAAGATCTATCCGGCTGCTGTCTGTTGCAGTTGACGAAGACTGTTTTCTCCGATCGAGAGGCGACTTGGAAACAGATCTTATTCGGCACAGTTCACCTTGAAGTTTAGGGCGGGGATCCGTTGGCACGATGTCAGGCAATTCTCCCGTCAAGCAACACGCTGGCACCGGGAGGGAAACCGCACGGAATCCGTTCGAAGAAAATGGCGGTGCGTGCGTTTTCCTGGCGGGGCGAGACAGCCATCAGTTTCTTTGGCGGGCTGCAGGGAAGACTCGTCGGTGTTCGGTGAGAAAAGTCACGTTTCGGGCGTCGCGACGTTACTTTCCGGGGGGCGAAAATAACACGTTCCAACCAAAAGGGGTTGGGAGAGGGGGGGTGTCTTAATCGCGAGGAGCTCGGTTAACCGACGAATCAGTCTCGGTAAAAGGCGGAAACGGGAGCAACGCTGTTAAGCGGAATCGCGTCGCGGTCGTTTACGCGATCAACGCTTTTCCAGGACGACGGGGTGAGACCGGCTGGGCCGCGTCGTTCCAATTTGGCTGTCCAGGAAGGAGCACGCCACGGTAATACCCTGGACAGGCCTGGAATCGTGCTTGTCAGCTCGGTTACCGCGAATAATGGATGCGACGGTAACTCACGTTAATGAAGCGCACCATTTACATCTCCTACGCCGCCGACGCGACGCGACGCGACGCGACGCTCTCGCTGGCAACCGTACGCCCAGAACCCGCCCCGCGATGCGACAACCTGCGACCCGTTGCGACCCGCTGCGTCACACCTTTGATAACTATAGGAAACGTCGCCCTCGCGGAACGCGACCACCCTTCTTGGGCCGAGTCTAATCTAGAGTCTGGTCTCTGGAAAAATCATTCTCCCCTTCTGGAGCGATTTAACTCTTCAGGGACGACGTCCGATTCTTTTTTGTACATGGTCCACGTTGTACCGCATGTTACCATATGATTTAGACTTTTTCATATCATTGACAGCTGTCTTCAAATTCTGAAAAGTAAACAGTGATGCGTTAAAAAGCATCGCCTCTAATAATCTGATCTCGGCTCGTCAATTTTTAAATGTTCGTCGGAAGTACTGCTGAAGAACTCTTACTCCAAGATAGTGACCAGGGTTGTCCTACGTAACTGTAGGTAGCCCCAGGTAGCTCTAACTGGCTCTAAGTACTGTGCGCGCCGCACAAGAAGTCCCGTGAAAGGAATGCGGCGCTGATTGGTCAGAGTGGAAGAGCCACGCCCCTAGCTGCTCTATTGGCTACAGCGGTTGCACATACTATGTAGCGTGTGACGTCAAAGCCTAAGGACAACTGGAGCGTCAACGGTGGGGATAGGCAGAGTGAGCGAGTGACTCCTTTGCCCTTGAGCCGTACCGCGAGACTTCTTGTGAGGCACAGACAGTGCCTGCGTTCTGTCAATTTCATTCGTCTTCGCGAGCATTCTTAACAAAAAATTACTCTTTCAAAAGCTTAACAACTCGCAGTACTTCGGAACTAACATACAAGCTCTCCTAACGTTTCGATCTCTTCGCAAAGCACTGGTAGCAAGAACCACCGTCGATTCTCCTCGGTGAACCTCGCGGAAGAATTACTCTCGGAGAGCTCTCCGGGGGGGGGGGGGGGGAGCAGAGAATTCATTATGAAAACATAGTTGCGTTCACCGGAGAGAAGCGATAGCCACCCGAGAGAGCCGCGGCGCGCGATGCACCGTGCTGCACCGTGGTGCAACGTTAAGCGCGTAAACGGTCGATTCTCGTGGCAACGAATTGCGTTCGTAAATCAAGAGATTTACCTGTAGCAAGATTCCACGGGGAAGCATCGAGCGTTTAAAGGCATATATAACCGAGCTGTGTTCGCGTCTTGCGTCATTCGTAACGAGCGCCGGAAGCCATCGCGCCTGTGCTGCCATGCCGGCGCGAATCGTTCGCGAACACGGGCGGACCCGATCGCGAAATTATTTCGCAATCAGTGCCCGACCAAGATTAATTCGAGGTTCGACCGCGGCCATCGCCGAAACTGCGGCCACCGTTCTCTCGAAAGAGAACGGAGAAACGGAAGGAACAGAGACGCGGCGAGAACCGGAAACGATGCCTACAATCCACCCGCGTCGCGTCGTCTCGTGATCTATGTGTTTTAATTCCATGGCAAAGCCGTCCTTTATTTATTGGCTTTCGTTACAGGATATTGCGACAGACTTCGTCACCCGGCGCGTCCCACCGGCTGCCAATACTTCCATGCTTCTTGCCTTCTGTCCGCTTGAATAACGCGACCGTTCACCTCTTCCCCGTTCCCACCGGTTTCCGATTTTCCGTTCGGATTTACCCTTTGTTCCGAACCGCAATTTCTGAACATTGTCAGTCGGAACATTACAATTTCCTTCTTGCTTGTCGTTCTTCGCGAAACTACTCCGTGTTGTCGGTGGATTAGAATGTTCGCCGCGTTGTTTCTCTCGTTTCGGACCCCTACTGCGTCGTTCAAATTGAGCGCTCCGTTTTCAGGTTAGGACTAAGAGCCAAGAGTAATCACGTGACTTTTGCACAGTCAACAGGTCCGTAACTGCTGTATAATTTCTGTCCACAGCCTTCAGCCACTGACTTAAACGCTATCTGCTTGGGATTTGTCCGGTCCTTTTATTTCAAATCTCGGACGGCGGACGGTTCTTACAACAAAATATTAATTGATGATGGTTAGAATTATTTATTGCTTCGTTTAGTAATTCCACTTAACATATTTCTGGAGATGTTTGTCGTTAGACTTTCTAAAATGTTTCAGATTTTTTATTTTACAATTACGGATATTGTAAAGATGATTTCGTGACAAAAGGATTGAATAAATGTATTTAGTAGAAAATCGAACCTAAATTCAATCTCGTCATTTTCATAAGGCATGTATCAGTTACTTTTAACGCTCGGTAGGTTTAGTGTTAATTTAATCGCCAGAATAAAAAGATCCAGACACCGTACTTGCGTTTTTACATAAATGCATAAAGCCCACGTCATAAATTATGGCCGCAAAGTCCCCCTTACGACACTGCGGGCTATTTTTATTATATTTTTCGTAGCGAGATCGGGTGGTTAATTAAATTTCAGTTTGAAACATCACTCACGGTTTTCTAATTACTAACCAAGGATCGAAAGAGTTATGGGACTTTTTAATGCGTTCTATTTAAAATATGCACCACGAGACTTTTTTCCAAAACGCGTTCTCGTATTATTTGAAATTTCAGAAGCACGTACATAAAATGTCGCGGCGTGAAACAGAATAAATTTTATTAAAAAAAGAATTGCTACAGTCGAGTTGTATCTTGAGAAATAATTACTCGCGTATGTTCAAATGGGATACTCTCTGTTTAGAGCTCGGGCGGTTGGAATTCCAAAGCCAGAATTGCGGTTCGCACGCAGTTGGGGCGACTCCGAGCGGAAATTTCAAAACGCGCTTCAACTCTAATCCGTTTTAAAGGATCCCGAACGCGTACCGGGCGCACCGGGCATTGACTTTCAAATCGGTCGATAAAAATTCGAAGAGCTTTGCACGGTAAACACGGCTTCACTTTTCTCGATGGTATTTCGAAACTTTTTAAATATTTGAATTTCCGATTCGAAATCGCGGTTAGGAAACTCGAAAATAGGGGCCGGAGGAAGGGGAACAGCGATACCGGTATCCGAAATAATGTTGTTGGAAACTTTCGACCGAAGAATGTCGCCCGGAGAGCACTGTTTCGCGCGTACAATCTCCCTGCATCGAATGCAAAGCACATTCCATTGAAAAACTTGTTCACCGATCAAACGATCCTTGCGTGGCCGCAATTGTTTGGCGCACACCATTCGAACAGTAATAGTATTACGATGATACTAACTTTCTTTTAGAAATATTGAAATTATAAATATGTTTCTATGAGAAAATTTTTTAATAAACTCCTCTGTCGAAGTAGACATTTAAACAAAACTGGTACGAAATCTAAACAAATGCAATTTGGTTGTTATTATAAGACACTGTATACCAGTTGCATTTAGTGGTTGGTTGTGCTAGTGTTAACCCGTTGTGCTACGATTTATTTTATGGTTATAGTCATTCGAATTTCTCTGTCTAAAAAAATAAAAAAAAAAAATAGAAAATTGATATCCACTGGATACCTACGTATTTTGGAATGGCGGAATGTATTGATACCAACAGAATAGAATTTGATACCGGTTTAAAAGAAATTTGTGCGAAACATGTGTCACGAGTCTGACTCGACGTTATAGTGGAAGGGGTTAATGGGATTTTCAGTAATTGTGCTATACAAAATTACGCCTTTCTTTTTAGACGGAATAAAATTGTATTCTCTTGCAATCGGTATTTAAGCAATGAAGTAAATATAGCTGTACAAAATAAAAGTAAATCTTCTCTTCTATTCTGCGACATATTTTGGGATAAAGACCTCTGAGGTGAATTCAGGAAATGATTCTTTTGTACGAAGATCTGTTATAATCATAATTTTGTCGACCAGATTCCCCGCGAAAGGTGGGTGACGAGCAGGTTTGCAATTTCGCAATTTCTGGTCGCTTTGTGGCCAGTTTCTGAAGAAAGCGGCCCCGCCCGTAATTTCCGGATATCCGCAATCGATAGACACGTTTGTCTCGTTACCCGATACACGTGTAATTAGTTCGTTCGGATGGTGCGGCCGGCCGGCAACGCATACGCCCTCGCATCTACGTCAATTTCTATTACAGTCGCGGTACGTGCTCGAGTTTTCGATAGAAATAAACGGCGTGGCTCGGCCGGCGAATGCGGAATGTCTGCGTTTCAAAATGAACAGAGACGCGCACGCGCAGCGCTCTGACCGTGCCCGGATTTTCCGCATTTTCCCGCGTGGATTCGCTCCGAAAGAAAACCCTCCCGCGGATGGAAGATTTAAGTAGCGCCCGGGTTCCGCGTCGCGTCGCGTCGCGTCGCGTCGCGTCGCGTCGTTTCGCGTCACAAAACGTCGCAACGCGTCCCCGACGCTTATCCTAGCCGGCGCAGCTTTTATAAGCGTGAAGTTCATGTGGAACCGGGCCTTTTATGCTTTATAGATAAACAGCCCCGGGGGCTCGGTTAAATCCCGGTGCTGCAACGCGGCAGGCGATCAAGAAAGATGAGAATAACTGTCCTCTTTAAACCCTGTGTTTTAAGGTTTTTTAAACGGATGCGACGTTAGGGATAAACCGTCCGCGAGGCGACGCGTCCCTGTATCCCTTCTCGCGACCATAAATTTTTTCACCGGCTCAACCAGCCGGATCATTCTACGGTGAACTCTTTGCGATTCTTCTCGCTCATTCGAAGCCATTCCATGAAACAGCATCTCGATTATCCGAACTAATCGGCGTTCAGATAGCGTTCAGATAATGGAACGGGTAACAGTGTCAGATGAAGTCTGTAGCGATTTGTACGGTAAATAGTTTTGCATAATATACTGTACAGGGATCGTAAGTTGCCGAGGATCTGCAAACCGAACGAAGACCAGAGCACTAGATACAAACTTATTTATAATAACACAGTTTATATCATCATCTACCAGATTGCCTACAATAGTTAACCTCCTAAGCAGGGCGAGCTCGTCCGCAACTCTATCTCCCAGGTACGGCGAGCTCGTCCGTAATTCTGTTTTCCAGGGACGGCGCGCCTGGCCGCGGATGGCACAAAAGCCACTATAGCGGTTCGTACCGTTCAAACCAATGCTTTCCACGGAAACCACTATAGTGGCGTAAAGTGCTGAAGAGGTTAATACGGTTTGTAGGTGCTTGGCAACTTACGATCTCTGGCACGGCACGTGATCCGAGGACCGTCATCCCCGGTCCGAGGGGTTGGAAAGAAACAAATGCGCAGTCCAGTTGTTATCGTCCAAGAGGTATAAGCGGTGGCCACCCCTGTCCTTCCTTTATTTGCTTATTTATTCGCGGAAGAAGAGAGCCGCGACGGGACTGGGCTGTTCTCTTTAAAAGCCCGCGGGCGACAGTGACGAGGAGCATGTGGGGTGGAGCCTCCCCTATCTTTTCGCGTGCCTCCCACGACCGGCTCATTTATCAAGTCGGGTTCCATTAATATCCGACAAAATAGTGGAGGGATGCACACGCGACATCCCATAGAAGTCGCGAAGGCTGTCGGTTGCGTCGCCTCGCAGCGGGCGGCTTGCAATCGCTGCAATCGCAGGGTTCTTCGCCTCAGTAACGTATCGTCGGATCCTTGGAGGTTAGCGTAGAGGTGGCACAAAAATATACAAGACAGTGTATTTCGGTGAATCGAAACGTCCCGCTTATTTGAGACAAACACGGAAGAATGGAAACGAAAACTAGGATATAGATTACTATTGGGACAAGCCGATTGATTAGAACAAATTACCCGGCCCCAAAGTGTCCCGATCAACCACAGTCACTGTATCTCTATCCCCAAAAATTCAGGTCAATCCCAAGGGGATCCTTCCCTTCCATTGTCACGCGAACGAGCAAGTTCAGCTGATAAGACTGTTGGATATCGAAGCAGCGTGTCACACTGAAATAACTTAGGCCAGCTATTGGACCTAGTAGAATAAAATGGTTGTGCAGAATGAAATTGATGTCAGGTTGGACGCGGGACCGCAAACGGTTAATATTTGGGACCAATCACAGCCTGTGCCAACTCCCGAGCTCCCAGCGATACATCTGGGTCGGTGTACCGCTCCGGAGCGGAGCGGAGCGGTGCGGAGCGGCGAGGCAGGTGATGGCGAGGGCTTCTACGACAACGTTTTCGGACGGCATGGCTGACCGACTCGGATCCCCCGAGCGTTCGCTGCGTGACAAGGTTAGTAATGGCCCGTTCGATTCTCTTTCGGCCTCTGTCCCGGCCCCGGCCGAGCCACCGAGCAATTTTCTCGTGCGCCAAACTTCCGCGAAATATAGAGCACGCGACGGCTTATGGAGACAATTAACAATTCATCGCCGGAAATTGGTGGTTCAAGCCAAACGGAACAACGTGTGCGCGCGCGGCGCACGAGCGTCTCTGTTTGCGTCGTGATCGAAAAAGTTTCCGAGTTATTCCTGGACCTCGCGAAACAATTAACAGATAGAAATTCAAAAAGTCGTACCGACGCGATCCGAGGAAATTTGATGATATCCGATGAATATCCGAGGAAACGTCTCTTTTTGGAAGAAACGTTTTCGGGTTAAAACGGCCCGAGCCGCGAGCACAAAGACGACACAAGAATAAAACTGATATTTTATGGAGATTCGTTAGCCAAAGCGGACTCTGATACCGGTTTAGAAACTGGCGAATGATTAAAGCGTGTCTGTTCAATGGATGACAGTTGGTGAATTATTCGCGGAGGTATTATTGGGACGCAAAGGAGATCGTGTGAGCACGAATGAACATTATATGAGGAATGAAGAATGTCGAACCGCGGAGCACAGTATTGTCGAAATCATCGGGGCTTTATCGAAGTCCCAATATAATCGATCTACGATTATTCCGAATTCAAGACGAAGGTTTTTTCTTTCCCCGGTAACCTCCATCTTTTCTCGTCTCTAATTTTCTAGATCACCAGTTCCTTAGATCACTAATTCCCTAGATCCCTAGTCCTTAGTTCTCTAGATCACAAGTTCCCTAGATATCTAGATTCATAATCCCCAGTTCTCTGGATCAATAGTTCCCTAGATCTCTAGATCCCTAGTCCTTAATTCTCTAGATCACAAGTTCCCTCGATATCTAGATTCCTACTCCCCAGTTCTCTGGATCAACAGTTGCCTAGATTACTAGTTCCCTAGATCTCTAGATCCCTAGTCCTTAATTCTCTAGATCACAAGTTTCCCAGATATCTAGATTCCCAATCCCCAGTTCTCTGGATCAATATTTCTCTAGATCTCTAGTCTCCTAATCTCTAAATCACTAGTTTTCTAGATCGCTAAATCCCTAGATTCCCAGTTCTCTAATTCTCTAGTTTCCTTGTGTAGAACCACACATACCATGTGTACCATTTGTATTACCTATGTAGCTCCATAGTTCTCTAATTTTCTAGTTCCCTACTTCTTTAATCCCCTAGTTCCTTAATTCCCTATTTCTCTGGCGCCCTAGTTCCCTAATTCTTTAACACCCTGGCTCCTAACTTCCATAGTTTCCAACTCCCTGGTTCCATAGTTTTCTTGGTCCTTCTCTGTATGCGGACCTTCTCATTCCCTAGTTCTGCTGAAAAATGACCACGACAGTTACAGATAGTTAGGTGAACAGACATGTACCACCGTCCCCTATAGTGCGAATAAATTTATCGAGTCTCAGGACCAGAAAAAAAACCTTCTGGATTGCTCGGTAAGGACAATGGGAACCGGACGATGCGACGGTTTGGTGTGTGGCCGTTTCGGTGGCTCGTTTGGCGAAAGTAATAAATGGCAGGCGAAAGCTCGCGATCGCAATCTCTGGCGCGCCGTTGTTGCAGAATAAACATCCGACAATAACCGAATATTAACTGTTTCAAGCTGGAGTTTCATAATAATCCGACAACGGTTATTCGATCCGCGGGAAGAATGGGAATTGCGGGAATGATCGAACGAGCCAATCGGAGCCCTTGAATCGGGCGCGTTCGATTTCTTCCCGCGATTCATTCCGCGACTTTATTAACGCGACTTTATTAACGCGACCGCCGACGCCGACGCCGACGCCGACGCCGAGGCCGGCTTATCCCGCGATAGTTTTTCAACCGGGAAAATGAAATTCCATTCGGCATTGAATGTTGCCAGCCAATAATTTATGCGCCGGCAATTAAGTTAATCGGGATTTGTAGAATCGGTACAGCCCGAATTACCACGTTTTGAGGTTCGATAAATTTCAACGTTATGCCCGGGCATTTCCATAATCTCCTTTATTATCGCGGTGAAATCGAAGTTGTCGTTGAACGGCACTTTTCGGGCCCGTTATCTCCCGCCGCGAATATTTATACACGTGTTCCGGCCGGCTACGGTGTAATCCAACGGCCCCGCGACCGATACGCTATTTAACGCGCGAACAAAATCGAATTCAATTGTAATCTAATGGAAACTCTAACTGTAAACATTAATTGTAGCCGCCGCCGCCGCCGCCGCCGCCGCACCCAGCCGATGAAACGGGAATTTGGCAATCGGTTCCCTATCGGCTTTGATCCCAAACACGTGGAAGCCACCGAGAAAAAAAGAGGAACACTCGAATACCCCACGCGTTGCCTCTACCTTTCTGCTCTGCTTTCCTTTGCTCTGCTACGCTCTGCTCCGCTCTGCTCTGCTTTGCTCTGCTGTGTTCTGCTGCGTGTATACAAATTAACAACGTTCTTCGCACGCCATTGCGAATTAAGTCTCACGGATTGCCAATCTGGCTCGATAACACTCCGAATGAACAATTCCATCTATTAGCCATTGTACCGTGGATCAAACACGGTAGTCACGCACTCCATTTTATTAAGTATTGTACAAAACTACCGCCTACAGGAAATGGGTAAGTGTTGCAAGTGTACAATAAAAAAAAAAGTCGAATGTTACTGTAACTACTTCTACACTTGATGCACAGAATTTGTAATGAGAAAAGTCATCTTGTATAAAGTGTTAATACAATGATTTCTCTGTACATGTCGCCAACGCATGAATGATAAACGTCGCGGAATTATCCCCACTACCGCGGGGTGTACCCCGTGAGGGACCGCGAAGCTCGAGAGACATCGGACGCCGAGGAGTGTAAACATAACTCGGGTATGGCTCCTTCACGATACACGACGCTGGCAAGACATATATCGAGAATTCACTGTATCAATAATATGTTATCAACAATATGTTAAGAATACCCATATACACTACCGCTCAAAAGTATTCGTACTCTCCGCGGTGGATACGTCGATGAATCTCGTATTTAATGTTAGTGTAGTATTGTTAAGTTCCACATACGTAATTTTTAATTTAAAATATTAGATATTTCATAAGGAACTAATAAAAATCGATTTTAGTCACTATTTTAGGCACTGAAATAACTTTTATGCAATGCTAATACATATTTCGCAAGTGTCCCGATATTTTTGAGCGATAATGTGTACATGTACATTGTATAGTGTATTGTATTGTATTGGTGCCATGAGAGAAGAATTTAACGATATAAATAACGGAAAAATCACTGCACACTTTTCTTTTTCTTCCACAATTTAAGACCTCGATGTTCAATCTAGTCGTCTAAGGAAATCGTTTCAAGTGTTCGAGAAAGTTACTTGTTTGCAGAGCGCTTCAGAGCTAATCATAAGATCGTGTGTGCGTATACCAGTGCGCGTGTCGCGTGTCACAGCCGTAACACTAATATCGATCGGGCCGGAGACTTCGTTAGTCGGATTTGCAGGCGACAAAGCTTCAACGTGCAGTCAGCAAAGCGTCTTCAGAAACCGAGCGTGACCAGGTTAGTGAACAATGTCGCGCAAAGCGATGAAATTTCTTGCCGGATGAAATTTCAGGCCGCGCTTCCTGTAACGAGGCTGAACTGTTATCAAGATCGCCGCTATTCAATCAAGCCCCGGCGATGATAGGAATTAAGCCGAGAGGCGACGAAGCGGGGCGCACGCGCCTTCGGCCACAGTCGTCGAAATTCCGTGACCGATAGCACTCTGTGCCGTTAATGGTGAACGGTGCCGCGCACCCTATAATCAAAGCCTTATTTATCTCACGAATTACCATCGACCGCCGAAAACGGGAACGGGATCTCGGGTCTACTCACCATGCCAGAAAGATTTCGATCAGACTAGAGATTATGAGATTGCTTGAAAGCAGATAATCTGTAGAAAGAATTTACAATCTTACAGCTTTTCTTAATCGATCTCTGTCCTGTGGTTTCTCTTCGTCAACTAAATTTCTCTATTTTCGAAGACATGAGACCTTTCGGCTGTTCGTAAACAAGAGACGTTTCTGTGTAGTGCCTCAATGTTTACATCAGGCCCGGGCAATTTCTTCCACGCTGTCGCTTCACGAGTCCTACAACCAGTGTACCGGTCCCCCCACTGTCAACTATTTCATGCTTTGCCTCGCCTGACCGCGCGACTGCTAATAATATGTATGGTGGGGGGACCCTGGAGTAGGGTGACGAGTCGTCTATGGCTCGCGAGCCGCAAGTTGCCCCAGCCTGATCTATATCAATGATGCCCTACAGCAAGCCCGGGCAACTGGTGGCTCGCGAGCCATACGCGAGTCCTTTTCCCACTCCTGAAACCCCCCACCATGCTCCTATGGAGTGTGGAAGAAGGGGGCATTGGGTTCGGTACCTATAGGAGGTTGTCTCCAAGAGAGATGAAAGCACGGTGGGGTAATACAAAGTGATGGGGGAACCTAAACACTGATAGTGGGGGTCGTGAAGGTGGGGAAGAAGTTTCCCAGATCTGCCCTACTGGAATGCGGGAAGCATGTCAACATCGACTTCGTGCGTTAAGTCAAGCTTTTTCAAGAGTCGCTTGACCGAAGGTCATTTGAAGGTCAACACAATATATCATGAAATATAACAACAAAAATGCGTGACCCCATTTGAGAAAACGAGGATGTCCTAGAAGTATACAGTAAACCCTCCTATATAACACTCCCATAACGCGGAGCAAAAATTGCGCTTCAATTAACTCCGACTTTCTCGTAACGCGGCACGAATTAATCGCGTTACAAGAGGGTTGATTCTATTCATAAAAATACGAGCTTGAGAAATGAGTCTTCCCTGTCACGATAATCGACTGACCGAAGCAAACCGTTTTTTCTTCACACATTTTCTCGTTTTATCGAACTTAACGGAGAGACATTTCCGGTGAAAATGATAGTTGACTGTATACTATGTTTGTGCTGTGGTACGGTGTCGTTATCAATTCAGGCGTGCGATCAGATAAATTCGTCTTATAGCCTGACCTGGATGTTTTCCCTTTTAAGGGGCAGTTTATCGAAGGATGGTTCCGCGAGCCTTAGGGATTTCAAAGGGTCTTTCGTCGGGCATGATGGCACATTCATCCGACGTCGGGGGGGGGGGCGGGGGGTGGTTGGTGGTGGCGCGGAATTCCTTGAAATTTTCGGCTGTTAATTAACGTCTTTTCAGGAACGGGTGTCCGCGACGCGAGTCGCTTTAATTCCTCGGTGAAAAGCCAGTAATGGCCATTTACATTGTAACCCCGTCATGCGGTCGTGTTACTCTGCTATTAGTCTGAAGTCTCCATTAATTATCTCTGGTGAAATAGTACGCCCCCGCAGCCGGTCTGACCTCGGCCAGCCACTCAGTCCCGGGTACGCTTCCTATGAAATACATCCAGGTATTTAGGCATTTCGAATAATTAACCGCACGGTCAACCTGTTCCCGATTCGAGCCGATTCGAGCCGTTTCGCCCGATTGCGTAGTCCATAGTTTAGCCAGCCCCCGTTGCCCTGCTTCGAATCTACGATGATTTACAAATATTGTCATCGAATCGCTCGCCGAGCCGTCTCTATCTAGTGTTTCGATTGCAAACACTTCATCTCCATAAAGCGTTGCCTCCGGAGTGCCCTGCGTTGCGCACCGGGTTCGGTCGAACAGCGCTGAAAACACGTGAATTCGGTTGCGAAGCGTTTTACGCGAAATTACGTTGGTTTTTGGATCATCGACGCGCGTAACGCTCCGCGACAACAGAATACAAAGTAGAGCTCTTACCGCTTGTATATCCGCCTGCTCGAATACACAGCCAACATAAATGCTCGATATAGATAAGTGTACACGAGTACAGTAATTTCTTTCTATATATGTCGCGAAGACCTGCATGATAAATGGCGCGGAAATATCCCCACTACCGCGGGGGCCACGTAGCTCGAGAGGCAAGACCCGTGTTGTTGACAAATATAGAGAATTCACTGTACTTCTATCCCCAGTCCTTTTAGATCTAAGTAGCAGAGTACTCAGACAATTTAGATTCGAGTACCTGCATCCAAGTAGTCGAATACCTGGCGAAATTAGATACTCGAACAATTAATCACCGAGTACTCAAATTACTTGGTTTGATTCGGATACTCGGATGCAAGTTAAGTATCTGAGTACTCGGATCTGCATCGAGTAGCTGGGTATTCGAAATGGTCCAGGTACCCAGGTGTTCGTATCGAAATTCGGTGGCTATCAAAGTCCTGAGATTTATTCGGGGTCCAAGGATGCGAATCAATTGAATAATCGAATACCGGAGTACCGGAAGTTCGAATCCCCGTAGATGCAACCTCCGATAAGCCCCGAATGAGAAGTAAGCTCGTCGACGATATATTTCCGGTAGTTAATCGTGCCGGTGCAAAACTGTCAGAGTAGAATTAACGTCGAACCGAATTATACAACGGACATAATTGATCGTTATTGGTATAATTTGTGTAAATATGTCAAATTCGTCGGGGCGGGCGAGAAATAAATATGCCATAGGAGGACACGGGGATACGAGAGAAGCTGAGCTCACGGTCGCGCATACATGAATCCCGAAAAACCCATGGGGTGTGTCGTCCGCCTTGGGGACATCACGAATTAACGTTGCAAACCGGTGAGAGTACCTTTTTCCCGTCTATTCCAGCGGACAGGTGAACTTATGAATTTTAAAAACGTGTCAATCCTATCACCGAGCTTAACAATGTCCCGGCCGCTCGACGGTTGCAACATTTATCACGCGACACTCGGTTTTAATGTTAATTTTTGCGCGTACTTTGATATTCATACGCGTTTGCGCGGACCAGCGTAAACCGCTTTATATATATGTATGTTATCGTGTTTTCGGAATCCATTTTAAATTTGCATATATTTTAATTGAATCGCGCACGCCATCCTTCACGCGGACGAGTTACAATTATTCTCCGCTTTAATTATGCTACGCAAATTATTAGCTGCACATTATTTGAAAACCGCGCGGTCAAGCGCTGCGCGACGGAACATCGAACTATTCTGATCATAGTCAATTTAGTCGCCGTTGGAGTATCTTTCAATTAGTATCGCGAATGAGTGTCAAAAAGTCGCAGTTACCGAAAATATATACCTACTATGGATCAGATAAGTGTAGTTGTGAGCTGAACTTTTGTATACTACTTAACACATATATCTATTGCAAATCTGTTCACAGAGTTAAATACGTTATTCAGAAATATAACATTCATTAGAGAATTATGCGATCTCTAATAGCTTTCCAGACTGGAAAACGGTTAAATGGTCCAAAACATAAAAATTAGTGGTTTGAAAGAACAATTACACTGATGTAATTGTTAGACTCAATTACAATTACTGTAATCGTGTTAAGTAATTGTAATTACTCCTTTCAATCTTCTTGAAGCTAAGTAATTTAAGCAATTTAAGTTTTAGTAATTTAATTCCCTTGTAATTTTAATCTTCTTAATCAAATCGATTATCCGACTCCAACTTTGAAATCAGGGTCATTTTGAAAAGTAATGGTAATCGTTTTTGTGAAATATAAAATAATTAGCTACAAATAAATATTTAATAAATAATAAACATTTCCTACATTATAATGTATTTAATACATAATAAACATTTCCTAACATATGTTCTTGTTCGTTTATTTAGCTATTTCCATTGAGTAGGTATCTAATTACCTTTTTACTGCCATTTTCGCGTTAAGCAATTGTAACTACCAATTACAATTACATGTAATTGCGTTAAAATTACTTGAAATTGCAGAACTAAAATTACAATTACATATAATTGTAATTGGTAATTGCAATTACATATAATTGTAATTGGTAATTGCAATTACATATAATTGTAATTGGTAATTGCAATTACCTTGGCTCAACCAGTAATTGTAATTGCGGACCACAATTACAATTACAATGATTCATCAAGTAATTGCAATTACCAATTACAATTACATGTAACTGTAATTTTCTTCTGCAATTTCAAATTACAGTAACTGGTAAGTAATTGTAATTGTAATTGGAATTACGTTTTACCCAACTCCGCCGCCTGGTGTCAGAAGTGGGGACTCGCAGCTTCCCCTGCGCCCACTACAATCGCAATCACTACAATCTTCTGATGGACGCACAGTACATACTTTCCGTCCTCCTTGTCGGACAGTTCTCGTGCTTTGTCTATCTCCGTCGAGCGAGGATCGAGTTCTGTGGATCGCTTTTCGCGATTTCACTGAAATACTCGTATTTCGCGTAATACAAAAAAAAAAACGTCGAGATCCTGGACAGGGACGGGTTCATAGTTGAAAGTCAACGCTCGAGGAACACCCGCGACACGCGGTATCGTCGGACTTAATCGCGAGCGCCGTTGGAAGAACGGGTACGTGACCGGGCAAAATTAGCTCCCGTAGAAAATTCGAAATATTCCAAGTAGCTTCGGCCGGCTGGAGCCAATATCGGCGAGTACAAGAACACGGGGGGAATAGCGCAGATGTCGGCAGCCGGCAGGTGTACCCGCCGTTGTACGCTGCGCTTCATAAGTGTTACGTAGAACTAATGCGAGCATAGTTGGCCGACAGGAACTTTTCCTCTTTCGCTGGCGCCGCGGTGCGGTGCATTTTATTTTTTTCTTTCTTCTCGTTTAGATCGCGAAATATATCTTCGGAGCAGTCACTCCAACATGAAAAATAATCGCACGACGGTGGATCGCTGAACACCCGAACGAGGTTCCTGTATTTCGTAATCTACCAGCAAATTACTATGCAGCAATAAGAACTGTACACGTCTGACTCGGGTCGCAACTGACCCAGCCGTTGGTTTTTCACGGTCAGACGCGCAAATTTTAAATTTATTCGTGAATAAATACGATGCTAGTTACTGTATGATGACGATGATGATGGATGGCGATTGTAAGGTAATACAAAGGTTTTTACATGAATGATGCGATGATGAGTATTCATCTAGCCAGTAGCTACTGAAGAGGGCATCGTCTCCGGAAATTGACAGAGAAAGATAACGGTGACACGGCCGATCTCTCGTAATTGTCGTTCGGTGACGGACAGGGACGACGAAGCGTTTCCTCGTTACCCCGTTACCCCGTTTCCCCATATGATTTATGAGCTGCGCGCGCGCGCGGGGACACACGATCGCGCTGAAATATACGGGAAATTTTATGGGGTGCCGAGAGCCGCGCCCGGGACACAGCTGCGCGGCTCCGCGGCACCGAAGCGACTTTACATCATTCTCGGACAAGCGAGCTGCGAGCATGAGCGATTGCGACTATCAAAAATGGCTAATATGCCTACGCCGCCGCCAAGAATCAGTCATCCGACTACCAGGCTGCCGCCAACCCGAGAACCCAGAGACTTTATACCACCTATGGGGTCTGCACACGAGAGAAACGCTATATTCACCGGCGCTGTCATCTCGTTTAGAATTTTATGGCTGAGCGCTATCACTCCGGTTTCAACCGAGCACCCACACTGAGGAGCGAAAACGATCCGACGAGACCATTTCCTCAGAACATTGCAGCTTACGTGTTTATTAAGTCCGGGTCTCAAAAAATCTCAAGGAGCGCGTGATAAGATAGTTATTCGAGCCTGAGAATACATTTCGCTTCTCGCTTGATTTTAACGAGTAGCAAACGATATTATTATTCAACGCTAGGCTCACGGGACCAGTCAAAAAATAACGGGTTCTTATATCTTTAATTTACATTTATTAAGATTCTAAAATTTATTTCTCTGGGTATATCTTATTAAGAAGAAAAACTTTTAGTGCCCCGTGAACCTAGTGTTAACAAGACCGGGAGCCGAAACAGATATAAAAAACGGTGCGATAATTGTTAAATTACAGCAGGCGTTCAAAAACTTCGTAACAAAAACATTTGTGAGGACAGTATTTCGAATTGGTGCAAAATCGAGTTAGGATTAAAATATTGTAACTAGAATCCTAAATGTAACAGAGTTAGTCAAAGTGAAGTGCGTTTAATACGGACAATATTACAATATTAATTGCAAAGCGCTTCGGTCTCAATTGAAAGACTGCATTCGCCGTGCGAATTGAGCTCATCTTCCAAATATGGACACCTGTTAGCCATTTTTGCTTAGGCCCGACGTCACCGGGAAGCGATTCAGATGTTCCCGTGCGAGACAACCGGTAATTAAAAGGCTCGTCTCGCGACCGTGTCTGGACACCGGCCAATTTTTCGAATAATTCGAAGAATTTCGGGGGTCGAATAACGGCGCGCGCGACCGGTTGCAAGTGACGGGCCCGATGTACTTTCTGCCCTCGTATCGGATTCCGATCGTTCATTCGCATTACGCAAGAACTTTCTGCACGCTTACGGACGAACGGCCCTCTCCCATTTTTCACGGAAGTCATTTGAATACGAAGATTTGTAATTTCCATTTTCGAGGGAGACCACTCGATCAATCTGGAATCGGCAATCCTGATCCGCGAGCTGTTCGATTGTCCAGCCGGGGCTGGACAGCTTCGACGAACGACTTCCGATCCTTCAAATTATCGGCATCACATTACAATCCCTCTTATGCTGTAGTCACTACTCGAGTTCGAACAGTAATGTTGCGAAATTACTCGTACATTATCCACTGCACGAGGAAACGTATCGCAACTGCCTGAAATAATTCGCTTTTTCGTATTTTCCGAAGCGTCACGGTTAGTTACAGTTTTTTTTTTTTTTATTAATTTGGATACAGATTTTTGTCGGAATTTTAACCCTCGGACTGCTTGCGAGTCCTACGCCTATGCCGGAGTCATTTCTGACCCACGTCGATATTTCGCTGCGGGTTTCTTCCGTTATAAGGCGACGGCTGGGTAGCGACATATTACCTATGGGTCCGACAAAGATTGAACCTAATACAGTGGTATTATAGTTGAAGATTCCATTGTATTTATCACAGTTGCAGATCTAAGTCGTTGAGCGATGGTAACTTTCCAGTTGTTTTGTGTGTCAATAGCAACGAAGCTCGTGCAGGTACGAATTCTTGACAATTGTATCTTGGCGACTGTATCTTAGCAGAATAAGCCGAGGCAGAAATAGATGGAAAAGTGGTATCGACTGCTCGGAATTGAGAAATTGATGCGGTCGATGAAACTGGATTGGCGAACCATAAAGGATCCCTGCAACACTCGTGTCTGCCCTGCGAAGCCCTCTTCGTTGCTCACCTGTAAATGCGATGCGGGAGATTAACGAACACAATGGAACGTTGTGATGGATACTGAAGTGAACGTACAACGATGTATTAGTCGTTCCCTCGGGGATCGACAAACGGGTAACATGAAACGATCGATTTAACGTTTCCCTGTCGAGGATTTTCGCCGTGCCGATAGAAGCTTCGCACGGACAACCCGCTTCTTTGTTCTTCGATGCTCAATTTCGAAAATGTTCATCTCTCTGCCGTAGACTTCGGATAGGTATCGACGCACCAAATATTTAACGAACTCGTTACACGATCGAACAACAAAATGCTAGAGATCCAAAGTGAGTGAGAGAGAGAGAGAGAGAGAGAGAGAGAGATAGAGGGGGAATCGTAAGAAGGGCGTGATATCATTATGGCGAGGTTGGGCCCGGTGAAACGATCAACTTAATCGTCCCCGAGGGAACGGTTCAGCCGACATGGAACATTAAGTGCACTCACAAAGAAACTAGATATTTCGAACGACTTCGCGTGGCGGTTAAGAATCGTCTTCCCGATAATGTTCCTCGGTGGCGTGGCGCTCCGCCAAATAGATCGCGCACTGTGCCCGCGATCGCCTCTAATGAAATTTCGAAAAATCACGATGACATTTCGTTGAGTTTATTAGGGGGGCCCATAAGTAATCAGTAATTCCGAAATTTAAAACAAACTTTGTAGTACATTCAGGTTTTTATTTCTTAATTTATTATATATAATCTCCATCGTTATCGAGGACAGTTTGCCATCTTTCCTGCAAATTTTCAATCCCCCTCTTATAGAAATCCAAGGTTTGTGAAACAAAATATGACTCAAGGTGCCTTCTTACGTCTTCTATAGAAGTGAATGTTTGATCGACGAATATTCTTGTTGGTCTCAGATAATTGATGCGGTACCCATATTCCATGTCTATATGCGTTTCCCATTTTGTGTAGGTGCCTTTGTATAGTTGACCATGTGGACCCAGGCTTCTCGACAATTCTTGTATACTTAATTTTGGATCAGCTTCCACCGGAGATTTTAGGGTGTCATTATCAAATTCAACTGGTCGTCCACTTCGAGGCCTGTCAAAGAGATCATAATCACCAGTAGCAAACCTACAGAACCAACGTTGACACTTGTTGACCTTCAATACATCTCCATAAACATCGCACAAATTTTCTTTGTTGTTACCGTTGCATTAAATCCCGCATGAAAATGAAAAAGTATGCAATGACGAATATGATCCTCGGAAGGTACGGACGCCGCCATTTTATTACAGGGTTGTAAAAAAAATTATACTTTTTAGAATATTTTGAACACAGGCTGCTTGACCGAAAACTGTAAAAGAATACGATCGGTACAGAACTAAAGGCAAAACAAATTCTCTGCAAATACTTGATTACTTATGGGTACCCCTAATGCATGACCAAAACGGTGTACGCACGGCTGCAAACAACCGCCCATGGACGTTGATCGCAAAATGATTTGTAATCTCGAGACCAACGTGGGATCAATGGTTGAGCCAGAGGAGCTGCAATATGAAAAAATAGACATTGAAATGCTTTTATTCAGATAAGATTGTATTCCAAGATTTATTTCCCCTCGATTCTGTTTCATCCCCATTATCTGATCGTTCCATTATTCGAACAGAAGTTTCATAAGCGACAATGCGAGGTACCACAATGGCAACTATGCTGTATAAGTAATAATAAAGGTTTATCAGAACTGTTAAGCAAAGTTAGAAGCTGGTTAAATAGCTGTGCCAAAACTTCACTTCGTGACAGTATGTGCGAACAATATTTTTCCTTCTGTGTAATTGTATTAAACGTTACATAATATCGTAGACTTGATACCTGGTCGAACCTCGATCGAATTCTGCACGTTCGATGATAATGCTGGCTAATTCCGGGTCGCATAATTTTTGCCGGGATCGAACGGGACACAGACCCATTGTTCGCGTACATTCTGCGGACGTAGGACGTAGGTGGAGGTTCGGAGGAATGGGTAGGGGCTCAGACGTTCCTGTGGGATCGTGTAACAAGGCTGGTTCCATAAAACGATCGATGTAATCGGTCCCGCTGGACAGAGGAGCCGACCTAAGGCTGCGGCGGCGCACCTTCAGAACGAGCGAGGTAAGCCGAAAGATTCGCTGGCTCCGAGAATAGATGCCATCGGTTTTCACGGGTACCCCCTCCCCCTCGCTCCCCGGGTGCCACTTTCCTTGAAATATCACCGTGACTAGACGCAAATTCGCGCACCATAAATAACAATCGTGCGGAATTCCTACGACGTCATTGCCCGTTTCACGCTCTCCGGCAACATCCCAAAACCCTGGGCCGGGGGTTCGTTGCCAGAAACCCCGGAACCCGGCCAGCACAGCTGTCTGAATCCGAGGGTCGAGAACCAAATCGTTCGCATCATTTCATTCGGTTATTAACAATAAACCAACCGACAATTCTCGTACACTTGTTCCTACCTTGCGTGGTCAAAATGATCGGTCCTTAAGAAAAGTTATTGTTAATACATTAAACATAGATAATAGTCGATTGGTTGCTGAATGAGACAGGAGATGAACAACTTCCATAAAATGACGATACAAATTTATTTTCGTATAATTTCAATTATTATTATGACTTATAGACGGGTGTGACTCTTAGGTTTACAGCGTGCCCTGTGTATTTCAAACGCGACGCTCGGCGAGAACCTCAGATTTCGTCTAAGAGTCAGTCGCCAGAACCGCGCAACTGACTCGTAACGAGAATTCACTGTATTCCATAAACAGTAGTTCAACGCGCAGCTAATTTTCTCTGGCTTTCCGTTTCACTTTTCATTTAAGTAAGAACTCGTTTCTGTGTAATCACACGTATTAAGACAGTGAACATATTTTTTAATACTGTATGAAGTATGTGTTATTTTGTAAATTCGGTGCCAGACATAGGGTTCAACGTGTTGATGAAATAAGGATTGGAAAATTAAGACGTGTTGCACCAAGTACTTTTTCAACCTCCTTGTATTTTTACCTACAATAGGTGTCAGTTTTTATTCTTTTTCTAACAATAATACATTCTAAAGGACAAAGAAGCTCTGGTTTGGATTCCTGGAAGCACGACCAATATTTCCTTCGTAAATGTCAATGTCAAATAACGTTACAAGTGGATTCCTATTAAAGTTCCTGTTAAAAAAGGAAATGTCAGTTCGACAACGAGTTTCGAACGTGAAACTCCGCCTTGTCCGATCGAATGAAACTGGCTGCGGTCCCGTGCTGCGGCGCGATTTTTTTTTTTTTCATAAAGTCCGTGATTGGTCGACGCGTGACTCGTAACGACAGTCGCACGGCGCCGTTGCGCCCCGCATTATTGGTTAATAAACGCGATGCGTCGCGGTTCTTAATGTGCAAAAGGTTACACATGGAAACGACATTGTTTATGAAATGACCCCATATCGCGTTCTCATCTCTGACCGTTTCACGATCCGTCGTATACCGTTTATCGCCGGATTCCCGAGGTTTTCCGCGTTTTCGCTTTTCGGTGGGAGGGATCGTTCGGTCCGATATGCCCCGCGAAACTATGACAGTGCAACGGCGAGCTTTATACGGGGTGTTCGCGAAAAATAACTACTTTCGATGTTTCGGAACGCACCTTTGCCAATAATCATAAATCGAAAAATTCGGGACTCGTTGTTTCGCCGAGAAATATAATTTAATCCTCCGTGAGGGTTAAATATTTCTGTACTGTTCATTCAAAAGATCTAAATAAAATTTCCTATTTTAACATATGATCGTTCCAACACCAAATGTTTAACGGGACAAAATAAATTCCAGTGTGAAATTTCGCTCCGGACGTACATAAATGACAAATGGTCGTCCACGGAGGGTTGATTTTTGGTTCGCGTTGGTTTCGAGGAATTGATTTTAGAATTAGTTCGTAAGATATTTAGAACACCCTTTATGTTCTCATTCTTAACCCGTAACCCGTGGCAAGTTTCGGTCTAACCATACAGGGTCGATGCATGGGTTCTACACCGTAAGTTTCGCTCTTGCGGAACTTTATGCCGGGGTATATCGCCGGTAAACTTGCCTCTCGTAGAATCCGCCCCGGGGCCGCGTAATTCTTTCGCCAGGTGGTTACGAGGGAATGCCGGATCGACTCGGGCCAATTTTCACCTGGAATCGCAGATTTCTCGTCAAACGTCTCATCGTTCGACGACTAGCTCGAATTACACCGTCGAACGCCAACTTTTCGTTTCTAAAAGTGAAAGTGGTAGACAATTCCCATAGATAAACGCTCAACACGAATTTCAGAGTTTTTTTTCTTGTTATATATCGTTTATTTTAAAGCGGTCGCATTAACAGCTAGGTCATTGGCGACCACACGGTTTACAATCGAATATAGAAGAGAAGGTTAATATTTACATTGTGGTGGAGTACAGCAAAAAACAAATTTATAACCGTTTATATATATATAAATATATATATATATATATATATATCGATAGATTTAAAAAATAGGAGGACGTTTCGAATGTTGTCCTCGCTCAACACTAGAACTACCGAGCCCTAAACGTGACTTAGAATTATCCCTTTATGATAACAGCAAGATTGAATTTGTTCAGGTTTCATACGATTTTTATGGTAACATGTACTCCAAAGAAGAGATATATTAAGAAATATCTCGTGAAAAGGTTTTCATAGCTTCAGTAATCGTGAAAGAAGAAATCATCCACCAGTCATTTTGACTGGTTCGCTAGTTCTAGTGTTAAAGTCATTTTCGATGGAAAATCTGGATCGTTGTGAAGAGAAGTTAGGACATTCGAGTAGGATATGTTGGATGTTGTTGTGAAATTTAATTTTGAAGAAGAAAGATGGACTTTTAACTTTAACCATTTTTTCGACTTTAACTGTAAAAATTGTAAGAATGATTCTTTAAACTCTTCCGAATAGGACAGTATATTTTTTTGCAATAATGCAAACATCGAAACGTGTTCAAACAATATTTAAATAGAGCGAGACACGAAAAGTTAAAATTTGTTCAGCAATCCTATTAGCTATTTCTAGGAGCCGTATAAACAAACGCGATGTTAATTAATTTTCTGCTTAACTGTCAATGATACGATGAACATAATGTAATTCAATTCTTTTAATTAACTGTCAATGATACGATGAACATAATGTAATTAAATTCTTTTAATCGGTCTATTGTTCCAAAATATCACCCAGGTACTCATATTTTTTAATTAATTAAAATGACATGTAACTACAATGTAATCTCACACTGCCACGCGTAAAAGAGATGAAGCATTCCTCGATGGTATTGCATTCCAAATTATTTGTACCTCATTCCTCATTAATCTGTAATCAACGTTTTCGTCTCGTAATCATGTTTGACGAAGTGTTCAATATAACTCTCAAAGAAGCATGTTTGAAATATCGGTTAATCGAGAAAATTCTCCTGCTTTTCACGGTATAAATAAAAGTGGACGAATTTATTATTTAAATTAATTTTTAATTCCTTAAAATATTCGCCTTCACGTTCGATTACCTTTTTCATGTGGAAGAGGCAACTAAAAAATCCTCCACTTATTTATTCTTGTTACAAATGTATAAAATCTGCAGTCTACTGGAAATGTCTTGCGAACGGAGTGATTTCTTTATATATGTCGCCAAGGCCTGGATGATAAACGTCGCGAAGTTATCCCCACCACCGCGGGGTATACCCCGTGACTATACTTCGGACGCCGAGGAGCGTAAACATAACACGGCTCGGGTATGTCTCCTGGACGATAAACGACGCTGGCAAGGCCCGTGTTGTTGACATATATCGAGAGTTCACTGCATTCAGCACAGTTCGCAAAATCTTTTGGAAATGGGATGAATGTACAAATTAATGTACGGGACATCATTGCACAAAACGGTGTTTTTACTTTACACACAATCGTGTCGACGATTAATGACTTCTTTCTTTCAGCACAACTTTGCGCTTTGTGCATTTTCCGCAAAGACTTGCAGTTTAATCGTGACAGGAGGCGGACAGGCTGCGGGAAAATCGTGGAAAAGCAATGGGGAAAATGGGGGACGACGATGGCAGCTCGTTTCACGGCGGGATTCGGAGTCGTTAATAAACAGCGAGGGCCGGTAGTCAGCATATTTCTTTCATCGAGCTGTATTTACGCACGCGGGGTGGCCTCCTCGGTTTTGCGGCGGGTGTTTCGTCTGCTCCTATGATTAATGTACCGTCCCACGGCGCTAATCGATTCCGAGTAATTTTCCTCGAGTCCGTTTCCTCGGCCCCGGTGCCGGAAGAAACGGCGAGGCCTCGAACGGGAATGTATGCGCCCCGGAGGGGAAAACCGTTCTTTCCAGCTGAAATTCATGAAAATAATATTCGCCGGAATCTCTGAGGCGATTCTCCGATGCGTGCCGATCAGCCTGAGCCGATTTCAGAATTCCCGAATTTACGGCGGGGAGAACGTTCCCCGTTCGTTTCGCACGCGGAGAAATGGATTAGCCCCTCAACGGCTCTGCCGGGATCGGCAGAATTGATCAACGGCTCAAAGCCGATCGACCGTTTCGAAAAATTTGCGAGAATCCGCGGGAGCATGGATTTTGACTTTGACTTGGTAGGGCTAATTCTTGGAACGTATTTATCAACTCTTTATCGGCCCTATTAAAATAGAGTTCTGAACTTTTTTAGTCCAAGGTCACTTCAAGGTCATGCTCTTATACATGGGTGGATGCGTAGTAGCGTTGGCTATTAGACTACCGGACTACGAATTTTATGCATTTATGACAGAAAGAAAGCTTAAAAATACTGCAACACTAATTTCAACTTAATGAAACGATTAAGAAAATAAATAAATGTATATGTATACGTCACGGTGAACGTAGACGATTTTTATTTTGCATGGAAACATGGCATCCATTTAAATCGCACGGAAAATGTTACTCTTGCTGTGTTGCGGACAGAGGACATCGAACTTCGACTGAACCGTTCAGCGTAACAAGATTTTTCCGAAGATCGTTCGCATAATCTGTGTGACGTCGGCGAATTTGCGCAACCGGAGTTGTCCTTGCGAATCGTTGCGGCGCAGGATCGTCGCAAAGGAGCAATCCTGTAAGGATGCGGAACGCGATCGCTTCCGGTTCCTCGGGAGACCGCCGAGTGGCCTCGTTCGTCCATTCCTACGGGAACCGATGAATTTCGATTATTTCTATGAAATATTCAGATGGCGCGGCGCGACGGGCCCGTGCTCTCCCGAACCCAGACGAAATTTCCCCGGCGCGGCAGTTCGCCGCGTATTCGCATTCATTATCGGGCCAAGTCCCGAGTTAACGATCAATTAAGCGATCACGGGTAATAGGGAATGCCAGGCACGTAGTAATGGCCGCGCGCGAGGATCTCCGCTCGAAGGAGAACCAGCCCGAACCGTCGTTCCCAGCCTTTGTACTCGAAACCATCCATTATTCGGGATCCGCATCGATGCTACGCAGCGGGAAAGTCGATGGCTCTCGTCTCCGCGAATCCGCCATAGTGTTTCATCGTCCTTGTTCCAACGTCCTGTTCACAACGTCCGCATCGGATCGGACACGCGTTCTAAGCTCCGCTTCCGTTGGTACCACGAGTTATTCGCTCTTCCTCTTTCCCTTCCGTTTCCCGTAGGAGTTTGTCTACACTTCTGAGGGCTTCAATTCAAGATGAAAGATTCGCTACTTTGTGACAGGTACATTTTCGTTCAAAACCAATACTGACTTTCTGCGCTGCATTCCTATATAGTCGGTTGTTTTATTCGTGTGCAACGAAACTACGGTAAAGTTTTGATCTAAGCCGGACGGAACAGCACGATTTTAGTCTGTGCGCCTACCCCCTCCACTGGGGGAGGGGAGGGGCATACCCCGCGAGAGGCCAAGAACCTCGAGCTGCCTCGGTCGCCTAGTAGTGTACACGTGCCGCGTAATCCGATACCGGCTCGGGTATATCGGTGTGAACCACTACCAATCCAATTACAAAACTCCTTTATTTTTCGTTATTTTTTAATGGGACCTTCACAAGCTCCTTCGTGGCATTTTTCTGATTCAAATGACACTAAACACGGTACAATTTGAACTGTCTTTTAAAACTTAGAATCCAAACGAAACGTTTCTAATCCCCACGCTGCGGATCTTTATGCATTCAGGTATTCTAAAAATGGTAAAAAAAAATGGTAAAGTATAAAATTCGACAGAATTCAGCACGATCTCCTTTCACTTCAGGTCTAGAAACGCCACTGCCACTGAAAACAACACTTTATTTGATTCCACTTTCTTAAAATTCATCTGCAAGAATTGCAAATTGCAGGCCTGCACAGTGCCAGACGAAAAGCAACGGCGTCCGATACATTGTTCCTTAGGCGCTAAATAATTTCACGGCGCGAACCGACGGTGAAGGCAGAAATCGGAACTCGCGGCACGCGTCGCGTATTTTTTATCGTTTCGACCACGCGATCGGGAACACGTGGAGCAACTTCATTATTATTAATTTTGCCCGTACGAGCCCGCCATGAAGCACGAAAGTTACCCGCCAAACATAAACCTGCAAGAACGTCTCTCGGCCCGGGCTACGAAACCAGTTAGTCGATGAACACGCATTATAATGAGCGGGGGAGGGGCTGCGGATCTTTATGCGTCCACGGTATGCGGGGAATTTGAAGATACGAGGAGACGCGCATATCAACCGCAAAGTAATAGCAGTTCCCGTAGCTTTTACCCAAAGAAATTTCATGGTGAACGCAAAGAAATTTTCCCTCGTTCTGATTTTTATGGCGTGGCCCGTGAACATTGGAATTTGCGTGAAACGATATTTGCCAGGACGTCCGTTTTATGGAGAAAGGATTAAGCATTGATTGTAAACAAATTTTAGTAGTTAAATTTGTCATTTCATACTGTGCGAGCACGGGTACAAAAGATTAAGGGAGAATCCCCATACCTGTGCTTAAAGTAGAAGCCATTCAACTAGCTTTTAATTATATTGTATATAGTTGCGTTCGCATATTGCACGAAGGATAAAATAATACCGGATTAATTAGTTTGAGAATTAATTAGTTCAGTAACATTATACTCTTCAATTATTAACTAAGCTCCAAATGGCATTAAACGCGATACAATTTGAACTCTATTTAAAAAACTAGAATCCAAACGAAACGTTTCTAATCATCAGGCTGCGAATCTTTATGCATTCATGTGTTCTAAAAATGTTTAAAAAATGCTGAAATATAAAATTCGACAGAATTCAGCACGATCGTTTTCATTTCGGATCTAGAAACGCTACTATCACTGAAAACAACGCTTTATTTGATTCCACTTTCTTAAAATTCATCTACAAAAATTGCAAATTGCAGGACTGGGGTTATTCTGGGGTTAACACGGGTAATAATTTAATAATTTCTAACTCAAAATTTTATATATTTACAAAAGTAGTATATAGGTAAAATAGAAAACAGTAATTTCTGTTTCTTCGATTAGAAAACGTTTGCATAATAATTCAAATGTGTCGAAAAATTTCGTGCATCGATACGTATCTGTATCCGTACGTACGTATCTGTGGACAAAATGAAATCTGGCGGAGTGTGCGAGGTGGCAGGCTGTTCAAGTCGATAAACAAAGCACGGATCGATCGATTATCGTCGGAGGTGCGATAGTTATCGAAGATAGAGGATAGAGGCGTGCGCGGGTCGTTTCTTTCGGTAGCGGGTATCGCGATCGCGTCCAAAGAGGAAATGCCTCGCAATATCGAGTCGAGTGTTCACCTTATTTCAATCAGATCGTATCTATGCAAATACATCGCCGGTACAGCCTGACCTGACCTGAGACACCAGTATCCGATAAGCACTGCAACTGCATCCGATTTGAAATGGAAATCAATACCGAAACAAGCCTCGTATCGACCCGTTCCGGCTCGGTTTCCCTTCCGGTTCGAACATTCATCACTTTACTTTGGTATTGTAATAGATTTCCCGAATCCGAGCATACCTCGGAACGAGTGCTAATCCCGGCTTTGCATAACCAAGATTATGAAACAATACGACCCGATCCCGCGGGATCGATTCTACCCTCGAGCACCCACCAGCGCCATCTTCTTTTTCGTTTACCTTTTCGATCATCTACTCTCTCTCTCTCTCTCGTTCCTTCTCGATCGGAACGTTTAATTGAACGGACAAATATGTTTTTTGAAGCAAACGCGATCACGCGATCTACTCGGCTGCGCACGCTCACGATCTTTCAAATCAACGAAATCTGATTTACGCAACATGGCGCCCGGGCCGTTTTCAATCATGATGCTGCGCTGCGTTTTGAACGGTGTATTTTAACTAAGCAAAACTCCAAATTTTTAGGAGAAAGTTGTCACGATTAAAGTGTTAATCTGATGTAGTACAAAATGAAGAAAGATGTGCTGTTAATCATTTAATTGTTCTATCCAAAATCCTATCTTAAGCGATAGAGTTTTGTCGAATGGAGGCTCTATTTATTTTTCCAATTTAGTCCTAGTGGGACTCCATTATTTTGTTCTGATCTGACGATGACGAAGACATAAATACAAATAAGAATGTGTTTCTACGAGTCAAATAAAAATATATCTTAGCAAGTTTAACAAATCTGAAATAATTTAACGATATTCCTAAATTCTTTTATTATTTTTCCATTTCCGTATTTCGTCTACCCAGTTTTGTCAGAAAGACCACCAGTCTATCGATTGCAATTAAATGGTCCCGTTTCGTATACGATGCCAGTCCCAATGCATGGTCCCGTTCAACATAAACACAGCGCAAGGATCTTGTTCGGCTAATCGCCGGTAAGACTTATAATTTTTGTTGATCGGTGTGCTTATCAATTGTCGGCAATTCGAGTTCGCTTCCCGCGGCGCGACGTGCACGGAGCGGAAGCTGAGCCGCCCCCGGTGTGGCAACATTTGCATAATCCTGGCCATTTGTCCTGAAAGTTTAATTGTGTTCCTTCGGTAGTTGGATCGCGTGCCGATACCAACGCGAAATAACTCACGATCACGGTAAACACTTTTCCATCGACTGCTATGCGCGAGTAATTGGGTTGCAAACACAATATTTGGCGTGTCTTGTTTGCCAACTTATTACGAGAAATATCGATTTCCCTCGACAACGGCGAACACAACCGGTGCAATACGGTGCAACACGGCGCAACGCGGTGCAGCGCGATGCACCGTGCGACGAGGCTGCCGTTAACGTATCCGTGCGCAACAATTTCCTTTACATTATCGCGCCGCTCGATCTCCTTGCAAATTTAGGCGATTCTCGCCCGATCACGTCGAACACCATTTTGTTTCGCGAAAGGACGCGTGACGCTTCGTTCGATGATCTTTGTTGTGAATCCGCGAGAACACGTTTACACAGTTCTCGATCTGGTTAGTAGCTGTTTCACTAATTAATTATATTATACACCTACGTACCTATTCACATCTACGACATCTTAAATATTCAAAGAAACAAAAGTGATTTCGAATATTCATTTATTTCTTCTCGTTCTTTTCCGCTTTCGTTGTTGCCGATAAGACGGCGAATTTTACGCATTTATGACAAAAATTAAAATAAAAAAAAACAAAAAGAAACAAAAACACAATACAATTTAACTATACGATTTAACCCTCTATGGGTCGAATTTTGTTCCGTCGGTATCTATCCGCAGACAACTTGCATTTACTTTGATATTTCAAGTTGATGGCGCTGAGAACCGTCAACAATATTGTTATTGATGATCTCAGAGACATTATATAATTAAGACGTATACGTCATCTTGTGAAGAAACTAAAATGATTTGGTAACGTGTCGATATATTAACATGTGACCCGAAAGTTACACGGGCCCGTTCAGGTTGTTAGAAGAGAGAAAAATATAATTTTATTTAATTTCAGTCTCTTACAGCGGACCTGGACAATTTTTATTTTGCATAAAAATCGCGTAACAAACAGTAGCTAGACTCGGCAAAGTTTTCTACGAAATCACGTAGAGCAGATCTTGTTGTGATCCGTAGGGGGTTCGTTTTTTCGGCGTTTCTGTCGTTCCTGAAGGGTTAGGGGAACGAAGCACGCAAACTCGTCGAGGCAAACAGGAGAGAAGGTGACAACTGTGTTGGGTGTCTGAAAACCGAGGCTTCCGTATCCGCTATCGAAATATGCCTAGCTCGAGCTGGCAATATATATGCGGGAGTTACTCGAACAAAATGAAATACTCCATTCGCGCTGAAACTGGTAACGTTACCGGAGAGAGTGAGTGTGAGAGTGAGAGAGTGAGAGAGAGGGAGAGAGAGCTCAACTTTGCAGCGTGCATTTTGTTCCGTAACTACGTTTGAGCGGAGCGTAATTGCAGCACGTCCCGCAACCGTGTCGGCCAGAAGTCGAAATCAAAATGCGCGATGCAAGCTGCGAACGGTAGGTGCAACGACTTGTAACGCAAACGTTCGCTGTTCAACGTTACCCCCGAAGAGATACTTTAACGCTTTGCGAAATTCCGCGGATTTTCCTGACCGAACCCGAACAATTACACGCGGAACATCTTCCTGTACGAAACCGGTTGCTCAGATGTCCTTAACAGGTTTCCCTTAAACCTAAAAATTGTTAATCTCCGTTCGTAAAAACAATTTAGATATCGTCTTACCCCGCAATAACAACAGAATAGTCTAAGCTGTTCGCGTTATGTGTCACCCTTAGTGGCAGTGGATTCTCGATATATGTCAACAACACGGATCAGAGCCGTGTTATGTTTACACTCCTCGGCGTCATTCCGCGACGTTTATCACCCAGGCCTTGGCGACATATATAGAGAAATCACTGTATTTGGTAAAAACGAGTAAATGCAACTCGAAAGAACATCAAACCTATGAATGCGTTAATGTCAATTTATTGAAACCAAGGAGCAAAGAAATTTCCATTTGGCCCTCGTTTTCTGCAATTGACAGAAACAATTTTGATTTCTCGCACATTGGAACCGTCTCCTTCGAGAAAAGAAAATACCGTCCACTCGAGTATCAATTACGCGTGCTTAAAACGCGGTATGAGAAATAAAAATGTACAGGCTCGAGGAGATGAAAGAGCGATCAAGAGGCGCGTATGTAGCCACGTCTTCGGAAGAGAGAAACAAATCGAAAGCGTGAGCAATAAGACTCCGGGCTTCCGTCGGAGGTTCTCTTGGGAAAGGAGAGGAGGATAGAGAACACAGTGTGTGGCCTATAATCAAGACATCGCCACGAGCGAGTAATTGGCGAAAGGAGAAGGACGAAAGGGGAAAGAGAGAAGGCGGAATATATCGTGCAGAAGCGGAGCGCGTTTCTGGGTTTCCGAGCGGCGATACGCGAAACGTTGACGACGTTCTATTAAGGCGGAATCGGGGGAACGTCGCCGTACCCCGGGCCAGAGAAGGAAATCCGAGGGAAAAAGAGAAAGAAGGAAAATCGCCTGGCAAAGGAAAACGAGAAGTCGCTAAATTTTTCCGCGCTAAAAATTGCTGCCGTGAGCAGAGCAGCTCGGCGAAACGGTCGCTCGGCTCTGCCCGTTCGGGGAACATTTCCATAAGACGGACCGTTTTCGAAATTTTAGACGCGGAAAGAAGCTCGACGAAGTATAAAAACCTCGAAATACTTTGCCGGAGCGGTGCCGAGCCAGCCTGCCAAGAATGGCTACTTGCTCCGATAACGGTATCGGAATATTTCCTTTTCGGAAACTATTTCCCGGCCAGCGATCATCGCCAAACTCTTCTTACATTTGCTGCTCCAGAACGAAATTAACCCCTTCCTTTATTACCCCGAGTCTGTGTCACCCTGCAGATTTTCAACGCGATCTATTAAATGTAACGACAATAATGACATGGCGCAATTTAAAACAGTAGAAACATTAAATGAAATGAAAACCGTCCATACGTATAGTATATTGTCTTCGGTCGATTAAGATTGTTGATGAAGAAAAGGAGGTTCTTGTAGTTGATGCCGATAACTTCTATTTTTGCCACAAACATCCACAGTCTAATAATAAATTTATCTTCAACATGTGCGCCTTATTAATTTCTTTAACAGTTATCGATGTTCCAGCATTAGCATGAGCTTCTGCACAATGATCGATTTCTTGCTGCATGTGTTGCGACCTGTGTCTCTTGAAACTGTGACGTTACAAACGAATATGTCAATTTAAAAGGTAAAGGAAAAATGTTTATTATCCTAGAGAGGATCAAGCAGGAAAAGTTCAATAGCATTGGCGAGGCCATTTCCATAAAAGCGGAAGAAATGTTGCAACACCGGAATTAGCCGGCAGATTTTAATGAAATTTTAAAGACACCTTCGGGTTAGAGTGTAGTAATTGGCAAAAAAGTTTCAAAGTGCTAAATAGCCTGGTAGCCGAGAAATATGCATTTTATCGCGGCATTAACTCAGCGGCCGCGTCCGACCGATCGTCGACCGATTCCACTGGCTGCGAAAGTTTCCCGCCCGCCCGGTTCTACCGAAGAAATAATAATTCCGGTTTGCGTGGGTAAGCAGTTTGCGAAATACTCGGCGCTGGACCGTTTTTACGAGGGCGAGTGGAGTCATCGGTGATAAGATCTTTAATTGTCTCGGGGGAAGGTGGGAACGATCGATACTTACCGGCTGCGAAAACGAGGTCGAGCGAATCGGATGAGGAAGAACAGACTCCTGAAGAGAAATTACGTTAGAACGTCGCGTCGTGCCCTAAGTACGAACGGCGTGCTTTCCAACCGAACCACCCTCAAATCTGGCCGGAAGCGAATAAACCACTTATGGCTTAAACGTAAGTTTCATTGAACGCTATTAATAATACTACGGTCGCAACTTACGGGCCGACAGTAACTATCTTCCGGCGTGATTTTCGAGGCTGCGCGACGGTGTGTCTATGCTGCTTAAAACTATATTCTAGCGTAGATGGTTCAGTGTTAAAGTGAACCACCCTATAGAAGTTTCTTGAAAATTCTCCATAACCAGAGATTAGAATTTAACACTGAACCTACCACGGCCGGTGAGATTGACCTTTTCGAACTTCTGCGTAGAATTTCGTACATACAACATTATCACATCGCTATTTTTATCTTTACGACTTTTCTTCAAGTTTCAAGCAGACTGTCATTTCCTGTTGAAATTTTCATTTCTTTCCCTTCAAGGTCATCCGAAGGTCATAGTATGCTAGGTCGTTGAATTCCTCTTGTTATAATACTGTTAAGTCAAAAATACAAAGTGCCATTTAGAAAAATCAAGGCGACCTTAACACCCTTCAATACCCTTGACAGGTGAAAAGTGTTACGTGGGACACCCTGTATACATATTTAGTATAGACAATGTTTTTGGTGGAAACATCGTTGATGAAAAATAAATAGACTGTAGATGTCTCCACCGTGGGAATGACTTCAAACAGGACCACACAAGTAACTGGTTAAAAATCCTCGTAAACCAGATTTTGGCAAGCCGAATCGAAGGGTAGATCGCAGATCGAGTGAATTTAAGCAAACGACTGGTACCAACAGTTTCAGTCCTCCAGGCAGCTCTATTTTATTCGCGTCGTTTTTGAAGTTGCGCTAAGCCTGCGCGTACTGCAGTTTCGGCGATGCCCACTTAACTGCAAGCTGCACTGGATGCTCTGTACGAGGTAATCCGTCGGATTAATTCTTGCGTAGGTGACACTCGTCGGGAACGCTTCAACTCGCTCCGGAATCGATTCTCTCGGGAGTAACCGACAACTATCGAGGCACGATATCGGATATAATCGGAAAGTAATAGATTGATATAGACGACGGGGCCGTTTCGATCCTCCAAACTTTTTTCCGTCGCTAACAACGCCGCCGCGAACTTTCGGGAACGATGAATAATAACAAGTCAAACGAGACACGTTTATTAACAAAATCATAATGTTATAGACATGGTTTCGCAAAACAAAATCGATGTTTGCCCGCCGGAAAAAGAAGATTGATTTGATTGGCCATTGGAGGGAAAAAAGGACGAAGGCTCTAGAGAAGGTTTGGCAGGAAAGCGAGTATAGCGAACGCGGAGAAGCGTACAAAACCGTTGCGTCCACGTTCGTGTGCTGGCTGGGATAATAATGGAGGCACATAATCGCGTGTTTAGCGTCTCATGATGTGGCGCGGTCCCGCAGGAGCGGTGCATTGCGGCGATCCTCTATTCGGGAATGATAAATTGACAGTGAACGCGCACGCCGGCCAATGGAAATGATCGTCCGTGTAAAATTACGCAGCCCGCCAGCGCCGAATGCTCGACGCGTCAACAACGCAAACGATCGCAAGCGTATGGACCTTCGAAAACGAATTAAACGAACGCCTCGATTCGCTGAGCTGTGATTCTCCGTTGCGGCGGTTACCCAAATTTAACGGTGAGCCACCAACAAGTCTGAATTATAACGATCGAATCCGAGCGCTGAGGAAATTCAGATAGCTCTCCAATTGTTATACGTTCTAATATTAACCCTATTTTGCCGAATTTTGCAAATTTTGGACAATTGCTGAACGCTGGTACTGCTGGACAGGACCCATCTCAAATTCTCTATTTTACAATCTTTTTTTACAGATTTCTTTAACGTTGCTTTCTCGGCAGAGGTCATTAATCGTTTGCACTACGATTTATATTACGATTTCAGTGATTCGAACTTTTTTTATAGTTTGTGACTTCCTAAAAAAGGTGAAAATTTGTATCTATTGTATGCCCATATGTTCTCCAATAGCTGAACATTAATAAAACCAAAACGCAGTTCAGAATCGTCATCCCGAGTCTGACACGATATTGTAGGGCCAGGGGTTAACAACGTGATACAATTTTATAGCAATCGATAGTAGTATCTGTATGCCAATTTCTTACAGAAAAACCAATTTAGAAATTGAAGAAAGTTACGTTTTACAATTGTAAAGATGACTTTGTAGGATATTACAGAATAAATTGATTAGCTCGTGTGCCTTGAAATTTCAATTTTTGGAATCTTGTAATTTTTAGAAAATATTTTGCAAACCCAGTGCTCGGCAGTTCCGGAGGTAATCCTTTGCACTCGAAACTGCTTTGACCCTGAAATCCAGAAATTGCATCACACCGAATGTCACTTCACATTACATATTTTATGAGCAAGAGGATGCGAGCTGAATGCATTTGCTTTTATCGTACGTAAATTTTTAGCGATTTATTATTACGTAAAGTTCAACAGCGTGTGAATTGTTTCGAATTATGGCGTGATAAATTTTAAGGGCGCCTGAGAATTGCCATAAGAGCACACAAGGTGAAACCAATGATATCGAGTACGCAGCCTGTCGCGAAAATCAGCATACACTTGACAGATTTCGATCATTTGAGTCGAATCGAAGATTTTCTGTGTTTCATGGACGTCGATTAATTCGGTAATTAAAATTGAAATGATTCGATGTTTTTATATTTATTTATGTGGAAGAATAAATTATTCAGAGCTACGGATTCACGTTTGTCATGCAACGAAAAGAGCCGTAATAAAATTCATAAAATGTCGTCGTTATGTTTATTATTCCTAATGTCATGACAAATTCTATTTGTTTATGAACGTCCATGTTTGCAGTTTATATATTTATATTTTCTTGCGACAGAATACGTAAAAGTTCATCCAATTTTAATCGATAAACGGATTGAACTTTTAATAGAAAATGTAAAGTCTCTGTGTTTGCAATTTTCCCAGTGCCGTTACAACTTTTGCTATTCTTGTTCAATCCAGGTCAAAGTTTAGTAACTCTTTTATGCTCGAACAGAAGGTATAAAGTGCGTAAATTTACGGAAATATTAGCCATAAAGCCGGCTACCGGCTTTAAACGAGCAGATGGTCTTCTATCGGGGGACACCAGTGCTGCGCACTCTGCAGTCCGCTATAAATTTTCTATTTGAATTTAAAATTATAAATCAGTGTGTTTATCCATCCCGCCCGACGAAGCAATAAACTAGTTGATCAACTATGATTACCTTGAACGTGGCGTCACGAACATTATCCAAGCCAGACATGTCCCCGACGAAAGAATCATTTTCAAAAACACCAAAATGTCTGAATTTATGATTATTTAGACAGTAAAGATAATGCTGCATTGGAAAATATTCAATTGAATTATTTGTTTTTTCACGTATACCACGATAAAAATTCATTTATTCATTGTTCCATAAATTTATTTGTTGGACGCATATCATGATAAAAATATATTCGTTCATTGTTCAATATTGCTTGGACATATATTATACATGAAAATCGCTAAAAATCTGTTTGAACTCATTCTTGTTATTCTCGTGGAGCGATGTTCAATAGCGTTCAGCACTTTTAGTGCTTCGTGGAGTGCGTCGAAGAAGAATGGTTTGTAAACGCGAGGTTTAAATGCGGGATTTTGGGCGTCCACGGGTTGTCAGGGGTCGCTGTCAAAAGGGTCAACAGGTATTTGCTATTGACTATCCATCAGCGGCTATCGCATCGTTTTATTTCGTTTCTCGAATTAATTTTCGGCGTTCATGCATCGGCAATGGAATCGTCGTTCGTTGTCGGGCGCGTTCGCTGGTTTCGCGTGACGGCGCTGGTACAGCGTCCGTTTCCGGCGTCGCGTCGCGTCGCGTCGCCTCGCGTCGCACCGGTTAATTCGCCGAGGTAAATAGCCGCGGTTTGTTAAATGTTCCAAGGGAAAATCAGGCCGACCTACAATTTTGTAAAATCGAGCGCGTGCAACGCACCGTATTGTCGCGCGGGGCTCCCCTTTCGAGAGAGAGAGAGAGACAGTGAGAGAGGGGAGAGAGAGAGAGAGAGAGAGTGAGAGAGTGGGTGGTATCGATAAACGCAAGAGTTACGCGCGTGCGAACGCACCGAAGTGCAAATGACGTGCCGCATTGTACTTTATTGTGCGCCATTGTGTTGCAAATCCAAACAAACGGAGGGCAAAAGCGATTTGTTTATGAATGGAGCTCCGCCGCGTCATACATATTTATCTAACGGCGCGGCCGTTCGCCGTTATTAGCGCGTCACGAATTTACCGCGTCACCGCTAATATCGTTCCGATTCCGCCACGATTTTCTGCCTGTTGCCGATCGACAACTCTCCCGAAAAATTTCGCAAATCGTCAACGAAACGCGTCCTCCGCGAAACATTTTTCCAGGCACATTGAAAAGCCGGTGTACCGGACTTTCTCGAGGATCGTGGATGATACGAAAAACTGTTTCGATCGAAAGTTGTCGGATATAGAAGAGAGTACACGACGATCGTGTTTGCATTCGATTAAAATTGAAATTATTAGTCGATACCTAGATTTTTGATTACGTACTCTTGAGGATGGCACCAGTGTCGCCAGATCAAGGCTCGTTCCCCCACTCTAATTTCCCCTTCTACCGCGCTATTCCCCCACGCTTCTGTCCGGTCACGTGTTTCGTCTCTCTCGTGCGTACTCCAGTAGTGACAGTGAGAGGGGATAACGTTTTTCCCCTCGATTCGTGCTCCCTCCCCTCACCTGGCGACACTGGGCGGCACGTTTTCGAAACTCTAGAATATCTTTCTTTTTGCGTAAACCATTACCGAGATCGTGGTACACCTTTTATAAAACGAGAAGCAAAATTGGTACGTGAATTTGAATAGAAACTTTGGGTGAAGTATCCTGGCATAGTTAATACTTGTTTACTGTGTTCAATATCATTTCAAACCTCCGTAATAGATATCTAGGAACGTTTCTATGAAGGCCCTTTAAATGGTTTTCTTTTAAATGGCCTTTATTGGTTTAAATACCAACATGAAAGTTGTTTTCTTTTTTCTTTTTTTTTTCTTTTTTGTATTTTTGTCCATTGTCAACGCACCGTGGGACGCGTCGATTTAATTGAACGCTACCACGCTTCTCCATAAAATAGCGCGGCGCTAGCTGCCAATCCAAGCAGACGGTCACGTCGCGACGTCGGTATTTCATTTCGACGACGAATTTACTTTTCTCGAGGCAACCAATTCCACTGCGGTCGCCTGCCTTCAAATTGCACCCGCCGATTCTATGCCGCGTCCCCTCCAAAATGCGGTTTTGCAGGCCACTCGCGTTTCGAACTCGAACGATTTGTTGCTTGTCTTCGAAAGTCTTGCTTCGTCGAGGTTCGGTCGCCTAACATAGACGGTGCGAAGGATATTCATCATGAAAATAGCAAAATTCCAAGCAGACACTCTATTTTTTTTATCGTATATTTTTCCGTTTTGAAGCTAGAAGAATACTCTGTCTATACAAGGACTATAATCAGACTGCAGATCTTTGTGTAAAATAAGAATTTTCTGCAGTGATTGCAAAGAACAGGAGCCAAATATATATTTTTTAATAATTTATGATAATTCTTTACTAAACTGATTCAATGATGCACCGATGTTCTCAAATTCTTTGATTCCGTCCGCTATTCCAAATTTTACAGTGAAATTGTTATGCGCTGTGGTAATGTCCTAAAGAATTATTTTGACCCAGATTCGAATAAACTCTAAAACGTTCAAATGCTTTAACACTGAGCCTACCAAGCACGAAACATATAAAAGTCTTATAGAAGGGAGAAGATTGAGTTTACTTAAACTTTGTACGATTTTCATTATATGTGCTTAAATAAAGGAGTCACTTCAATAATTTCCTATGGAAACTTTTTTATAATTTCAATAACTGTGAAGCAGGAAACCGGCCATTTTTACCGTGGTAGATTTAGTGTTAAAAATGATGTCCACTCCAACTAGACCAGACAAAATATACGATTCTTTGAACCTTCCCGTACAGTGTCCTACGCGTGTATCAAAATTTCTGATTCCTACGAGAACTTTCAATTTGTCCACTGTTCTGATCCACCGTTCGACAAGTATTGGTACCAATCGGTTCATGGAAGCTTCGTTTCCAAAACGATCCATATGGGATGCAGCACAGCGATTTGAAAAGTGTATTAAAATTTTTCTAATCATTGGGTAAGAAATTCCGTAGGATTTTGTTCAAAGCGGTTTGTTCCGTGGTTTCGCTCGTACGCGGTAATGCGATAGATGGAACGTTAAGAGAGGGAACGAGATGGAAGGAGCAAGTAGTTCAACGTTACCGGGGAACCGGAGCGATTACTCTGGAATCCACGAGCCCTTCGGATTCTCTTCGGCAAGTTAAACAAAAAGCAGTTTCGATGGTGCTAAAGGGGAGCCTGAATTTCTAATACGCTGCTCGAGAATATTACGTCCTGTTAAACCGGATGAATCAAACGGGACGCGCGCTCGGAGGATTCTCGCAACGAGCCAACGAACGAACGAACGAACGAACGAACGAACGCGAATACGTTCCCGATCGGAAATCGAGTTTCAAAGTAAACACAGAGGCGAGCAAATCGACCAACTTGCGAATAAACATCTTTCTCGGTAAAACGTCCGACGGGGAGTCTTAAACGCGAGTTTTATCCACGCGGTCCTTCCATTTCCTGTTCATCGATCACCCTCGGCGATACGCTCCTCCGAACGGAAAATAAGGGACTGTTCACCGATCTGAATAGATCATGACAACCGCGAGGAACGGCTCAATTAGCGCTCTATAAATTCGTCAAATGCGCTATCGCGGTTTTCGTCCCTCTTCGGTGCACTTCGTCCTCGAACCGTCTTGTATTTGCCCAGCGGCGGCTCAAGTCGAGCGGAGGCCCCAAGCGGTAAAAATTTTGGGGCCCTCGAACTCAAGTTAGGAATAGAAGTTGCAAGAAAACTCCCATACACTTATTCACCATTAGGAACGCGCGTTTGTCCGCGACTCTGTCTCCCAGGGACGGCGCGCCTGATCGCGGATGCTAGAAAAGCCACTATAGTGGTTCGTACCGTTCAAACTGATGCTTTCCACGGAACCACTATAGTGGCGTACAGAACTTAAGAGGTTAGGTCCGCTTACCAAACCTGCCACTGTACTGTCCGTGCCTCACATGAAGTGACGCGGTACTTCTCAAGGGCAAAGGGGACACTCGCTCATTCTGCCTATCCCCACCGTTGACGCTCCAGTAGTCCAATGCTTAGGCTCTGACGTCACACGCTGCATAGTATGTGCAACCGCTGTGGCCAATAGAGCAGCTAGGGGCGTGCCCCTTCCACTCCGACCAATCAGCCCCGCATTCCTTTCGAGAGACTTCTTCTGCGGCACGCACAGTACTTGCCTAGTTACCATTGATTCATATCTTAATCCAGGAGGCCTGGAGTACCTGGACTATCGTCTGGGAAAGGTCATGAACAAGAAAACTATTTTTACACCGATATTTTTATAGAAATCGATGTCATCGATAAAAGTATCTTCTTCTTTGAACAATCTCTGTAATAGATTGACATTAATGCACTAAACTCTTTGAATTCAATTCAGCTGGAAATGAACAAAATTCGCGGTCTGTTAATTATACGCATTAGGTGATCGTGTGCAGGAAGGCGGAGTATAATGGAGCACGTGAGTCTAATAAACAACCGGGCAGAATTTTGCATTACACTTTAATAAATATAATGGATCACACACTCCGCGAACCATGTATTTTGCGCCGTGCAATTACGTACAAGTATTTCGTGTAATATATCATGTACACGTATCGCATAAAAAGCCTATCGATCGTAAAAGGGTCCGGCGATCGAGAGGGCAACACGGAACCAGCCTAAGCGTTCATTGTTGCGGCGTTACAGCCTCGGGATCATAATTCATAGAGATTTAGGGCCGCGCGAGAGAATATCTTAACTCCGAGGCCAAAACTTCCGATGTAACGTACACCGTGCACCATACAAGTGCAACTGCCGTGTACACCGGCCGCAGTTTCTCTTTGAGAAGTTCAACCCTTGATCCTGTTTTGCGGTCAACTCTAGCAAGTTTCGCCCGCCGCGCTCCCATTTAAATATCTATAGACGCGGGGCCCATCCCTCCTCGCGCGCTCGCACGGTACTCGCGCGCACGCTCGCGTAACAACACCGGCGGCGCACCGGAATTCCACGATTGAGTAATTACGCGATTCGACCGTCTACAAATTAGCGGTGTCATTGGGCGCATTCCTGCGCAACCTTGCGGTTAACTATAATTTACCGGAGACCATTAGCCGGGCACCGCGCGCCCCTGCCTTCGGTCCAAATGCGTCGGCCCTACGGAACTCGTTCCCGTTGTCTGCGAGGGCATCGCTTGTTTTACCCGTTCCCGAAACCGAGCCATTGTTTCGGACTCGAGCGTTCGGGCGCGGAAAATTTCAAATTTTCGTCTCGCCGGTAGACTGGGAATTTTCCGAAGCCCTTCCCTACCCTTACATCTCCGCGCCCTTACTCACCTAGATACCCTCTTCTCCGTTTCTTCCCGATTCTTCTTTCTCTTCTTTCCCTAGTTTGTCTACACCCTCTTCTCCCTTCAGCTCTTCTGGGTAGCATAAACTTGCAGGAACTTCGTACCGTTCTTGAAAACTGCGAAGTCCCGGAAGTCGGACACCGGGCTTCCGACGCAGGTCAGCCGGGATGTGTCGCGATTGAATGGAAAGTTAATTGATTGCCCTAAGGACAAGAAAATGGATGTAGCGCAGCGGGGCGCGTATAGAACGTCTGGCGTGTCGCGGCGCGACTCGGTATAATTACGCGCGTGTGTAGAGCATAATGGTGGTCGGTTTCTAGGCCGGCATTAGAGTTTACGTGGTGTCCATAGCGGCGTCGTGTTACCTGTCCAGAGTTAATTAAGTTAATTAATGGATTGGCCGGGCCGTCGGAGTTTGCTCAGCAAGGCGGCGGGGCTGGGACGGCAGAGCCGGCAACAAACATCAAAGATAAATCGTCCAAGTTCGCGGGGAGAGGGACAACGAGCCTATTGAGAAACGTTCCTTACGTTACCTGGTATAAACAACTGGCCCCTGTTTCCTGTCCCCTGTCCCCTGTCCCCTGTCCCCTGGTCCTCCCGTGTCGCGACGAAGAGAAGGAAGTTTCAATTACCGACTTGCTCCCCCGTATTCGCCGTGAAACGAACGCCATTGTGCCAAATGAATGGCGACCCCGCGAGCTGCCCGAGCTGACCGGTCCATGCAAACTTGTCCTTTCTTTTCGAAGATTAATACAACCCGGATAATTAAATGACCCGGATCCAGGCTCTTTCAATCTTCCACCGAAGCTCCTCGGAAGTTTCGTTCATTTAAATTGCACCGGAGTTCCGCGACGGTTGCGCATACCGCTGACCGATCGCTAGCCTTCAACTCTTTCTTCCAGAGATTGTAGTCGCGGAAGATCATCTGTCAACCTCTGAATTTCTTTTTTTTTTTTTATTATTATTATGCGTCTGGAATCTCGTATGAGATTGACTTTTTTGAATTATTTAAGCTTACCCAGGCCTCTAAGCGAGGTTTCTATAGCTGAACGCAGTTCACATTATGTTAGAAAATAACTACTTTCATCTGTGTAAACCTCGCTTAGAGGTCAGATTAAAAGAAGAAGAAGAAAGATTAAAGAAGAGATAAGATAAGATAAGGTAAGATTAAATATCCAAATGCTTAATAAAAAGGAAAACAAACTTCGAAGTTAGCTATACATTACAGGTTTACGAAATAATCAGTAATTCACATATTCAATTCTTACTACCGCTTACGTACTACGCGTCTCTTCAGTTGCTCGTGAGATATTTCAAGACGCACTTTCCGAATGTTTCTTAATAAAAATCAGTTGACACTAAAACTACCGAACCAGTCATAATTAGGTTTGGATTGATGTAGTCTTATTATTATTACTATGTACATTTATGCATCAGTTGTATTTATTACTCGGTGGTTCTAGCGTTAAGACTTCACAACCAAGTTGTTTATTGATGTCCTCTTACCCTATAGGAGATGTTGAATTCTTTGCGATCAGGCAAAGACAGCGTGACGGGATCGAATCGAATAGACCGGACCGCGTATTAATTTCGTTGTAAACTCACCAGTTCCGATAATCGTTCTATTATTGCTCGATTCCGGTGGCGTCGATTTTATAGCCGTTCTGAACCGAAATAGGATCAGCGGCGATTCCCCGAAAGGAGAAATAAAATCGAATCGACTAAAAAAAAAAAAGAGGTGGAGTGGGGGACGAAAGGAACAGCCGAAAAATTGACCGCGCGTTTGGGCGGCCTGGTTGCCGGTGGAAAATGTGGAGAATGTGGAAATCGATCGCGGCCACGGGGTCGTTAGCGAACAGAAGAAAGAGAAAGGAAGCGTGCCGAGCGGCTCATCTCCTCTTCTTCTGTTTCGGGTGAGAGGCGAGAGAGACCATCGTCGAATTCACCGATCGGAACAAACGAACAGTTCGAACGGGCTTTACGGCTTTCACGCCAATCTCCCTAGCTGGTCCATGCCGCTGATAGTTCCCAGCGACAAGCCCTCTGCCTGTTCTCTCTCTCTCTCTCGCTCGCTCTCTCTCTCTGTGTGTCTCTATCTTTCTCTCCCGTTGTTCTTTTTTCCCATCGCTATTCGCGAATGAATGCTAGATGTTCGAGGCTCCGACCGAGTTTCCCGAGCGGAGATTTAGATGCTCCTTTCGGCGCCGATGCCACCGAATTGAAACTATCGACACACCATCTTTATTTTTCATAATATGCTGCGCATCGTTTCTTCAGGACCATTCTACCATCTCGATGCAGCCTTCTACGGAGCGCAACAATGCGATTGTTCTGATATAACGGCTGAAGAGGATGTAGATGTTCAGCGTCTGTCCCTGTTCACTGTCGTTTAACCCATTTGCATCATAAGGAAATTTGAAACGAGGGCCTTTATCGACAAACTTTTTTTTATTAGGGGGACACATAAGTAATCAATTATTTTGATATCTGAAACAAACTTTGTAGTAAATTCAGGTTTTTATTTCTTAATTTATTGTATAATCCCCGTCAATATATTTCCACGTTCGTCCACCAATTGGTAGTTTCGTTTCTCGGGGGGGGGGGGGGGAGGACCGTGCAGGTTCCACCCGTGAAATTGTTAAATATTATTTTTCATCTGAAAACATTCCACTTCCTGATTGGCAAGCTTGCCCTCCGAATCCGTTTGTCGTTGAAAATTGTGAAAGATTTGGTTGGAAAATTAAATTTTCATTTCGTTCTTCACATTTTATGGCAATTTTTAAGGGTGCTAGGTTGGCACCGAAAGTGCTAAAGACTTGGTGGGAGTAATTTATGAAGAACAATTTTAAAATATCAACGACCTCGAACAGCGCGTCGAAGCAAAATGGAAGATCCGTATGTATAACCGGAGTAATCGAAAATAACGGTCCGAGTTCTTTTCGAATGTGTTCCATTTTCGAGAATGTGCTACTTACACCATCATTTCATTCCTTATTCGTTATCCGGATCAAATTTTGCCCAACTCGGGGTTGAAAGTGGAGATTCAAATTTTTACAACTTGCAAGGATCCCATCGTCTTATTTTCTCTCTTTCTTTCTCTCTCCCTCTAGATGGTCGTTAAATCGAAGCATCGCGAAGAACCGATAGCTGGGGCGGAGGGGGGTGGGGGTTCTCTCGCATGCTAACTTTGTTAAACTTTTACGTCTGGTAGTTTGATAACCGTGCTCGATCGAGCTGTCCGCCGTGTTTTTCTCCGACGTGCCGCGCCGCCCCGAACCTGTTCGGAGTCGCGAGAACCATATTGGCCGGAACAAGTACGAACATATCCAGTCCCTCGTTCGAGGAGCAGCCCCGAAATAAGTTTCGAAGCTCCGTTTAAAGAACTGGAGCGGCGAGATGCTTCCGCCCTCTTCCGCAACGCAGCTCTGTCAGCAGACCTTTTACCTTGCCGGCTCACCTTTCGCTCGACAAGTCGATCAAACTACCGTGCACGTTGATTCCTCGTTGATTCCCCTGTCGTCGACGTTCTTCTTCGAAAAAGACCATCAGACGTCGTAAAAACAAATATCTGGGTCTTTCGGCCAAACTCGGGGCTGTTTACTTCCAGGACTATTTATTTGCTCTATTTGTCAATTTTCCTCAATGCTGGGCTCACGAACCGCTGAAAGTGACTATTCTACATTGCTTCGTAGAAATAATGCGAATTAGACTTTACGCAAAATTGAAATTGTACAAATTAGAAATAGAAATTCCATTCTTTCCTTAACACGTTCGTCGCCGCGTCACCCATATGTGGGTGACGGAATTATTTGTGCAGGTTTTAAAATGAATTTTTACGTTGATATATTCATTCTACTAAACTTGATTAGGATTTGTTACATGCAAGAAAGTTGGAGGATTACTCGGTATCATACATTTAATTTTTTTGCAATTTTTATTTCATTAAATAAGTTACTTTGATTTTATGGAATTTTTGGGGTTTCTAGTTGGGCGTTCGAAGTGTTAATGATTTTAATCAGTTCGAACCGACACGTTGACATTTTTAAGTTCCTTCAATCTATTCCGCTGCATTGATAATAAAACCTACCAAGCATTAATATGTAGATATTGTCTTATAAACATATCTACGTTTATTGAGATTGTCCCTAATTTTCAATATGATAAATTCCTGGACAAGGAATTTTATTTTATATTTTCAACAATTCTAAGATATAAAACCGGTCATTTTGACCGTGGCAGGTTTAATGTTTTCATAGTAAATCCGCAGTACGGTTATTACGCGCAAGGGATGTTCAAAAGTGCGTAACATGCTGGACAACATTTGCAATCTAACAACGTGAGATCGATGCGACAACGTGCAAATAAAAATGACAATTTTGTTCGGCGTCTTGTCTCGCGCCACTGCACTGTCGTGCCACCACGCTAATTGTGGAAGCGTGCCAGTGCTTTCGTGACAGTAGAAAGGACCCGAAACGTGGGATTTAACGCTCGAGCTTAAGAGTTGGGAGGGGTTCGGTCGTAGGATCGTGTTCGCGCGGTTTCGGCAAATATTTATTGTTCGATAAATTACGAGGTAAATCGCCAGGGAGACTGCGGTCAAACATTTCCGGGCGGAGCGTTTCGATCGAGGGCTGTTTACGCGAGATCCGTCGATCCGTGATTCGACTGGAAACGTGGAATCGTGTCCCCTGTACGGTGAACTTTCGCCGATCCGAGCCCACTTACGGTCAAGATTCGGCGGACGATGCGACGCGACGGGAAAGCGGAGGATTTCGAGACCCGGTCTCCGGTTTCCGGTCTCGTTTTTCTTCGGTTCGGTATTTGTTGCGGTATTTACTTAACGTAATATCCTGTATCCATCGGCGGGGCGAAACACACCGATTCAAAGACAAACAAACCGCGTAGGATCCTGCCGGAACACAGCCGGAAGGGAAAATTCCTCCTCCTCTTCGGATCGAAACACATTCTCGCACACGCTCGTACACACGCGCGCGCGCTCGCGCGTAGAAGCTCGCCGAGCGGTTGAGAAGGGACGGAAGGAGTGGGAGGAAAGGCTGGCTCCAGGACTATTCAATTTCATAATCCGATTTGCCGTACGATTGCGGCAAGCAGAAAACTTTCGATTTATGGTACGCTTAGGACAAAATCCTCGGGATCCCGACCCTCTCGGTATTTTCCTCGGAATGACTGCGAACGCAATTTCGCCGACAAGGACACCCTCGCTGAATCGAGCCTCTCCCCTCTCGCTCCTCTCTCTCTCTCTCTATCCCCTCCGTCCCTTCGTCCCTCACTCCTCTCTTTCCGCGAGTATTACAATTACGAAAAAATTGGGTTACCAATTACCCCATTCTACCCCGAGCTATTCTTTCGTCCTTTCGTTTCCTCATAATGTTCGGTAATTACTGCTCTTTAATCCGTCACTGAATGCGTCGCATCTCAGAACGTTGCTTGACTTCTTCGTCCTCGAGAAGCGAACGGTTGCGATGTTTCGCGGAGAAGGAAATCGTTGAAGTTGTGTGAGGATATTTTTCGCAAATATACAGGGTGTCGCGATAATTTTTATCAACTTTTTTTTCGTAATAGGTAAACATTAGGAAAAAACCGAGGAGGAGGTAGATGTAGTGTATTTTACTAGCAATATGGTAGCATATCTCAATTTCTTATATTTTTAATATTTTTCTAGAAACAAAGGTGACCTTAATTTTTTTTTTAATGGAATGCTACATATTCGTTTACGTCAAACGAAAACGGACATTGATATGGGTCCAACCATGTAGTATACTATGCTCTTCAGGGTCATATAAGGGCAGAAATAAAAGAAATAGATTTACCTATACATAGGTTTAACCTTTTACGGAAAAAACGCTGGTACAAATTATCGCGAGCACCCTGTATATATTCTAGGCTTAACCCTTAGCACTCGAATGGCGACTGTAAGGCGCCACTAAAAATTCATGTGTCATTATTCAAAATATTTTTTACATTATTAAATTTGTTTGTATTTCATAAATTACTAAACATTTCAGTACTGTACGAGTAAATTGCACCATTTTCGTATGTATAGCATGAAAAAATATATATAGAAAGAATTATTCTAGGTCGGAAGAAATGTTTCATTTTAGAGTTAAGATGGCTTCGAGTGCAAAGGGTTAACTTCACCTTGGCAACCCAGAAGTTTTCAACTTTTTACTATACAATCCTGTGCATCTTGACGAGAAAGTGCCGAAAATCGAAGTTTCAAGGCGAGGAATTCACTGGTTGAAAAGTTACGCGTGTTTAAAGTCGAGCGATTTTAAGAGCGGAGCGTGTTCTAACTCTCTCGTTACCAGCAGCTGGATTAGACCTGATCCAAGCAGGATTCGCGCACAGAGACCGCACCAAATGAAAACATTAATAATGCAGATACCTGAAGCTTTGCGTCCAATAATTACTTGATCAAAGGTGAAACGAGTCTGGGTCTTCGCGCGTGCAGCGTACAGTCTGTTGCAGGACTAATTAACAGGATTACATTAACCTATGAACTGGGGATGACGAGTTAACTTGATCTCAATTCAGCGGCCCATTGTGCCATTCGTATTGGCATAAACGATACTGTGTTTACATTGTTCGTGGTTATCTCAATTTTTCTCGTCTTCGTAAGTGTTCCGAATCGAAAGCCAACGTGTCGTACAGCGATAAAAAAATAAATGGAGTCTAGGAAACACGGAAGAGTATACAAGAATTCTTTTGGTCGATATACAAAAAAAAAACACACACACACAAAAACTGCATGGGCTTGCACGAGCCAGTATGCAAACGATTCCACCGATTCATTTTTTCCATAAATGCATAAAATCTACGTATGCTCCACCCCGGCAACGAAAGTACGTCGCACTGTGTGAAAGGAAGTCCAGAGACTTCTCGAATTTAGCGGAAATACGGAAATATGGATCGTGGAAATGGGAGCGACGCAGGATACTCGGCGGGGCTGCGATACTCGCGAAAACAATTTTTCCTGCGGATAGAAATAGCAGCACCACGTTGAATAGCCTTGTCCGCTGTCGAGCGGGCTCACGCTCGATCGACAAATGTTATAGAAAGATTGTCACGGCGCGCGTTACCGTAAATAAGATAAATATCGAGAGTCCGGGCTGTGCGTTGCCTCTGGTAATCGGCCGACGCGAAAGGGCTGACAGAGAACGTCCTGTCAGGAGCACGCTGCCAATTCCGCGAAGATATTAACGCGAACGCGATATTCTCTCGACGTCGAGTCCGTGTCAGCCGCAAAGAACTTTCGATGGATGACATCCAGACTGCGGGTCTTCATGCCAAACGCTAATTTTCTCAATCGACTCTAACAATCAGAAATAAAAAGAAAAACGGGGTTTCTCTTTTAATGCTAGCAAGGTGGATCCATTCGATTCTTTATTTTGTATATTTTTGAATCAACGATGTTCTTTTTGTTAGACTTGGATTCAGATATAACGTTTGTAACTCTGGGTAAAAATGGACTCGAGTCTCGCCGTTCATCTACTGAATCTTGTTCTAAACGTTTGAAAATCGCAGTCGAACGATTTCTATGCCTAAAAATTGCTCGCCATCTTGGCGGACGCGCGGATGCCATGGTAAACCGAAAAGGAGAATGCAAATGTTCGCCGAAAGTTCCGGCCGAGAGCAGGAAACGCGCGGCGCGCATAAATTATTTAAAATTTCGATAGCATTGTGGCAAAGTCGCGCGTCGAACTTCGTAAAGCGGTTTATAAAAGTTTCGAAAAATAGCTCGTCCTGGTAGTTTGTTCGCCGGGACCTAAGGGGGTACGTTTACGTTGGTGCCGCGATAAACGAAGCGTAGAAGTAAATTCTGTTGCTTTGTAATATTCGGTCGTCCTGAAATAAATTGCAGTTTTCTGATCCGAGAGCTGTTTGGTGTATCGCGCATTTTCTGTAAGTTACGCGAAGCGTAAATGTTGTTCTACCGTTTAATGTCTCGTTCGGTCTCTATTCGTTCGGGAAAGAAAATTCGTGGAACGGTTTTATATGAATATGAAACAGGACTGTAAGAACTGCTCGTAATAATAATCTGGCAGTTCATCTTGAAGGTGAAACGAGCCCCGAGATCGAGTACAGTAAGCGGTGCAAATACTTTCTTAGGAAAAATAACGAGCTTTTAAAATTCGAGATTTCATAATTCTAAAAGTTCCGATTTGATTAGGAACGATCTTGCAACTCGTTGGCAAAATTGTACAGAATGTAATGGAGGTTACTTCGACTACGTAAATTCATTTTAAGCGAAACTACCCCGTTTATATACCGTGTGCCAAAACCGCAATTTATTTCCGGGCAACTCGATAGAAGCGTTCGCGTTTAAGTGGCAAGCAGAGCTGCGCTCAGTAGGTGACCAACGATACAAGCGACGAGAGCCAAATATCACTTTTCCGTCGCCATTCTCTTTATTGACGACGGATATAGAGAAATTAATGAGCGAATGAAACTGTGCTATTGTTATTACGGTTCCACTGTGAACACAACGCAGGAAGATAGTTTCAAGTAACTTTCGTCGCAGCTCTAAATTGTTGGATACATGGATTCGTATAGATAGATATTTATTACGTTAACAGATAGATTCGTAGATTAATACTTTGATGCATTCACACATGTTTAGACTAAGAAAATTGATACATTGATAGATTGACAGCCTGTAAGATTGATACACTACTAGACTGATGCGACGCTTTGAAGGATTAATGTATTGCTATATAATTGTTAAACAGATTGATGGATTGATAGATTGGTATATTGGTAGATTGGTAGATTGGTAGATTGTTAGATTGATGGCTGATAGATTGATTGATAGGCTGGTACTTGGTAGACTGGTAGATTGATGGCTTGATAGATTGGTACTGGGTAGGTTCATTGATAGGTTGGTACTTGGTAGATTGGTAGATTGATGGCTTGATAGATTGGTACTTGGTAGGTTGATTCATAGGTTGGTACTTGGTAGATTGGTAGATTGAAGGCTTGATAGATTGGTTGATTGATGGCTTGATAGATTGGTACTTGGTAGGTTGATTGATAGGTTGGTGCTTGGTAGATTGGTAGATTGAAGGCTTGATAGATTGGTACATTGGTAGATTGGTACATTGTTAGATTGATGGCTGATAGATTGGTGCTTGGTAGACTGGTAGATTGATGGATTGATAGATTGTTACTTGGTAGATTTGTAGATTGATGGCTTGATAGATTGAGTGATAGGTTGATTGATTGACACATTGACAGAATGATTGACAAATTGATTGTCAGATTGATTGGCATCTTGATGTAGTCGGTTCAAATGAATTTCGCTTCGATTTCCAGGTGGTTTTTGGCGAGTGCTGTTTTTGCAAATCGTCGGGTTCACAGGTAGACAACGGGGCTGGGTTTGCGAGAAGCAGCAGGTTCGCGTCGTTGCGGTTTCTTGGTTCTTGGGCTAATTGAAAATTCAGGGCGCGCGATCCTCGACAAGTACGTTCGAGAATAACGAGGCCCTAGGCTGTTGGCGCGATACGAGCGATCGATTTGCGTCTCGCCCCCTCCCCCACCGGAACATTTCATCGCGATCAAGGGTGCGTTGCCCTCCTTTGACGCTTCTCGACCTTCGTCGCGCGAAAAGTGTTGTACTTGGGTGTTGGAAAGACTCTTGACTTCTCGATGGTCGTCGATCCGCTCTAATTTTCCACTCGTTCGACCGTAGCGCAGCTGGCTCGACAATTTCAGTCAATGTTATTTCGATTCGACCGCTCGGATAGACCAACGCGGATTTTTATTGGCTCGAGGGAATGCCTGAATCCTAACGCGCTCATTTCGTCCCGTCTCTAATCTCGAATATTCTTCTTAGGTGCGGAACGCGTTGTACACGATGATTATTAGACTGCGGATTTTTATGCGAAATATAAATTCTCGGCGTCAATTGCACGCGACAGGAACCGGCTGGAAAATATTTTCCTTCTTTCATCATTTTATTTTCAATGTTAGATCGGCTCGCAAAATTACGCGTTCCTGTTACGAGCCCAGCTAATAAGTAAAACATTTTTCGATCGATCGATCGAGACTTTCGTGCGTCTCGTAATCTAGCGAGCTTCTAAATTGATTCGATGTTTCAATTGTTTGGCGACGGAGTCGAAGTCCGCGCCCGTCAAACAAGAAGCTCGACACTCGTGCAGGATGTGGCGGGGGTGGGGGGTGGGGAGGGGGGCGATGATACTTTTCTTTTTGTTAAGATCGGACGGGATCGAACCCAGACACGATGAAATTCAAAGAACGCAGAAGAAACACGAACGGTTTCGAGTGCAACTCGTAAAGTTCGCTGCTATAAAATTCTAGCTGTTTCCTAGTAGGTCGGCATAAATAAATCATGCGGACATGGAAATCGGGCGGGAGACCCGATCGGTGGAAGGGCGCGTTTTCGCCGGTAAGCGAATATATTCCTGCCGCGCGAGCCGACCGCGTGTACTTTTACCGATATAATCCGTGAATCGACTACGCATGAGCTTTTAAAGCGTCCACCCGGGAACCCGGAAAAATCATATACAAGAAGATGCTCGTTAAACTTTCCGCATCCTGAGAGAAGAACCGCCCGCCGCTGGGAATACTAAAATAAACTCTGCATACAAATATCTGTTTTCCCGACGAGTATCGGCGAGGAGATACTGCAAACCTTCGACGATTCTACTTGCTAACGCTCGTTTCGGCCTTGCCTGCTCGACGGCGCGGCGCGGTCCACGGTCTACGGCAAACATCATATTTCAACAAAATATCACATAAATAAACATTTCATTACTCCCCCACTGATTTCAAATGTGCCAATCGTTTGCTGAAAATCAGTCGAGAATGCAAACGGGTCGTTCCGTCCCCGACTCTCAGCGTTTCAGAATACTTCAAATAATACTGCTGTGCAATTATTCCTAGTATTACCAATCCATCAGGAACAGGTCCGATTACTGATCACATTTCGTGAGCAAGTGTTCCCAAATAACAGAAAGGTATTGATGGATTGATGTTTTTATATATTGATGAGTTATCGGATAGATAGGCATTGCTAGATTGGTAGATTGGTAGACTGATGAATTGATGAATTGAGGAATCGATGAATTGACGAATTGATGAATTGATGAATCGATGAATCGATGAATTGATGAATTGATGAATTGATGAATTGATGAATTGATGAATTGATGAATTGATAGATTGATAAATTGAGGAATTGAGGAATTGATGAATTGATGAATTGATGAATTGATGAATTGATGAATTGATGAATTGATGAATTGATAAATTGATGAATTGATGAATTGATAGATTGATGAATTGATAGATTGATAAATTGATGAATTGATAGATTGATGAATTGATGAATTGATGGATTGGTATTTACATTGACGAATGCTATACTGTTATATGTCATCTTTGAATTGTAAGAAGATAGATCGGAAATAAGAAAAGTAAGACTGAATTTCTATGGCTCGACAGACCGCAGAAGCGCCCGCAAGTTGCTGAGGGCGGCCATGTTGGGAATTTATGCGTACCTTTTCTTGGGAAGATGCGAGCTCTTTTAGCGCGTGACACTGACACAGAAGATACCGGCGAACAAAGATGAAGATGTTCGGCCTTGACGAGAGCCCCTCTCGTATTAAGCAATAACTACGGCGGCAAGGCGCGGATTTATCGGCACATCCGGCCGAGATTACTACTCCGCCGGGCGAAGAGGATATTTTTTAGTATTATGGATCAAGATATCGTAAATCCGACACCATTTTTTTTCACGTTATCTCGCCCCCCGGTCGTCGCTCGTTTACTTCGCTCAGCCTACCCGGAAAAGGTTTGTGTTCCATTCGCTCGATTAAACGGCAGATTTAAGTAACACCGAACGAGTAACACCACTCGGGTCCGCGTGAAGATGATTACGGATCGATCGGATCTGTCGAGCGAGGCGAGCGGAAACGCGGGCCGTTTCAGTTCGAGTTCCGCGAATCGAAACAGAGATTTAAAATCGACGTAACCGGCGATTTAAGAGAAGGAATGGAAAAACGGGTCATCGACCTCCCGCCGACGAGCACCGCCGGTGAATGGGACTATTCCAGGGGATGATTTACGCGGTATTAAAGTGCGTATCGGGCACCGTTAAGCAAGAATGTAAAAAGACTGTTTCTCCATCGAGCCGTCCATCGGCCGCGTATCGTAAAAGGGATAAAGGCCAGACGAAACTGTGCTTTTCGACGGTCCTCGCTCGTCGTTCTTCCGCTTCGTATCGGCTAATATCAATGGATATAGGTCACCGATAAGAGAATAAAACGTAACGAGAGGCGGGCTCGTCGTCCTCATCGTCGGCGTCGGCGGTGGCGCACAAATATCCCTTGAACCCGATTAATTTTCGAAACGCCGCACTCTGCTAAAAAAAAAAAAAGAAACAAGAAAAAAGGGGACTCCGATGCTCTTAACCGTTTGATTGGAAATCGCTTCTCTCTCTCTCTCTCTTTTTTTCCAGTCGCGAAATCGATTCGGCGAATTATAGTCGGATACGATCGAATTAGAGGCGCAATGTGGCGCAAAGCTCGACCGATCTGAATAAAAATTTAACGCGAACGTGGCATTCGAGCGACCCCGATAAAAAATTGAGCTTTCGCAAGTTGCCCGTGTGACGTGTTACCTGTACGCGCGTAACCTCGTTTCTCTGTTCCCTCCTAACACCGTGGCCTTTCGAAAAGTTCCCGGAGCTGATGCAAAATAAAATCGACACCGTGTAAATCAAATTTTGCTTGTCACGAACCTTGGTACGCTCGCACAATTTGGAATAAATAACGTTGATACAATAAAGAACGCAGAAGCATTTCTAAATCGTTTTAAAGCTAATTTTTCGCGATCTCGCTTAGATGAATTTTCGCTGATTAATTACGTTCCGTAGCTATTGTTTCAGCGGGAATAATTAGGGGTAAGTCGTGGAAATTCGGGTGAAACTGTACCCGGGTCAGACTTTCCGGCGCGCACCAGCTAAGGACGCTTCCTTTCAGGGATATTTCGTCGTTGAGGGTATCCGATCCATAGTAACGCGACGAATCCGACGTTTCGAGGGAAACTTGAACATCCAGCAAGGAACTTCGGTAATTTGCTCTCTTGCCCTATTTCTCTGGGGTACCTTGCGTAGCAAGATCCTCGGGAAAGAGGCTGGGAACTGTCACGACTCCTCGGTTGCCAGCCTGATTGCATTTACGAGTCGTGTATCAGCTACCTACTCGAGGCCTAACTTAGTATTAACGCGAGGGCACATTGTTTTATCAGCAATCCGATCACAGAATATCACGGCGAAACGTTTCTTGAGAAATTTCCTTCAGGTATGTATACGTCGAGCTCACGAAATTTGACTGATACTTTATTGATTCCCCTGTGGGTTACAATTGGGTAGTTCAGGGTCTTATTCTACAAGCAATTAAAAAATAGTAGTAGCAATTAAAACTAAAATATAATCTTTTTGCATTCAGAGATCACCTCTGCTACTTTCGTCTCGGGCACTTTCGTTTTCGGCGACTTCTCGCGTCAATAATTGTCGCGATTAAATCGCTTCATCATTTTAGACGAAATCTGCGGAAAGATTAAATCGAGCGCACGTTTTCCGGGCGATGAGGATGTTCTAGAAATAAGTTCAGCGATACGCCGGGTCGCTTATAAGATTTTCATAGATTTGCAAGTGGATTCGCAACGGTACTTACGGCGAGTCCTCAAAAACCCGGTGCTCGCGCGAAACTCCGCCGATAGACAGTTTTCCGGTAGAATTCTCGCGAAAATGGCTCCGAACTGGAAAGTACTTGGTTATTCGGTAATTGCGTGTCGGCAACTTTTCTCTCTGCAGCGAGACGTAAACCGCTTACGTAAACCGTTCCCGGTTAATAGCGCGTGCTGCCGCACATTCAACCGGGATATATCGCATCTTTCGATTGTCTCGGGACTGGTCCTTGCAAGCGAACAGCTCGACAGCGCGTCGAATGATACGCACGGGAAAACCGACGTGGCGAAAAGTTGTCGTACACCTGTACAATTCAATTTTTCCCAGCTCCTCGAGAAACGACAGACTCGTCTCGACGTCTTTTAACCGTTCCGACCTAGAATACTGCCCTTCTATATATATTTTTTCATGTTATACATACGAAAATGGTGCAACTCACTTGTACAATACCGAAATGTTTAGTAATTTATTAAATACAAAGAAATTGAATAATGTAACAAATCTTTCGAATAATGATACAGCAATTTTGAATGGTGCCTTACAGTCACCGTTCCAGTGCTGAGGGTTAATTTTGTTTAGGGCCCCCATATTTTCTGCGGGGCAGTAACACGAGCCGAAACTTTTGTTCGTCGAACGTTTACAAACGGTCGGTCGCTTCCCGTTCGTTCGGCTTGGAATTACCGCGTTGCTCAATGCGAAAGTTAGCGAAACAAACTTTGATAATAACGTCGGTTCGACTTTTCGGGGTCCTGACCGCCTCGAAAGGGGAAACGAGAAACGCGAACTTGCGATGCGTCCGACGGATACGTAATTGAATAGCGAAAGGAGGAGATATCGGATAAAGGGATAGGTTCGTTTTAGGGGTTAATAAAGTCGACGGTCTAGAGAGAGAGAGAGGGTGCCGAAGAGGGATGGTTGTTGAAGGGTGGATAGGGAGCCGGGAGGACGCAGGTAATGCATACTCTAGGTACGGCAAGTAAAATTTCATCCAATGAATTAATTATAAACTATGCTCGACATCTCGCGCTCGGCTCAAGCAATTACCATGAATATGAAGTGCGCTCCATCGTGCTCTTGGGAGGTGGCGGTGACGGCAGCGGCTCACTTTCCGGACGATAATATCGGTAATTTCATTTAGGAACCTGGCATTGTATCACGTTCCCCGATAACGCGGCTAACACGCTTTTCCAAGGTTTAACGAGACCCGAACAGTCCCAGAAACCCGAGCTAACTGGTTCTTTTCCGTTTTGATACAGCGACTCGAGAAAATGGGCGCTTTTGCATGCCAACTTCATTCTACGCACAACTGTAACGGACACAACCCTTGGGATCAACACATTTTGTCTTTCTGTTGTTAATGCGAGCAGGGTGTTCGACTACAGGTGGGAGAAAATTTAAGGGGTGGTTCTTCAAGACGATATAAGACGAAAATGAAGAATAAAAATATTGCGATTTCGGCTTCATTTCCTAGTTATTATAAATTAAAAATCCGCCTGAAATGCGGCAACCCGGCCAACAGAGGTGTAAGTTACTTACGTCATTAAGGCGCGCGACAGTCACATATCGAAGGGGTCCTCGCTCGCGCCCAATGGTTAGACTTTGACGTCACACTCTCTAGCCAATGATTCGGCTAGAACCGAACGGACGGTTCGCCAATTTCTTGCTAGGTGACACTTCTTGTTAGGCACGCGGAGTATCTGTCACTTGACACGTAATTGTCGCGCGTCTCTATGACGTACGCAACGTACACCACTGTTGGGCGGGTTGCAGCATTTTAGGCGGATTTTTAACTGTTAGTAACTAAAAAATGAAGCCGAAATCGCAATTCTTTTAGTCTACATTTTCGTGTTATATTGTCATGGAGAACCACCACTTAAATTTTCTCCCACCTGTGGTCGAACACTCTGTTTTATACTTTCTGAAGAGCAATTTTATTTGGAAAATTAACTTTTCAGTACTAGTATATATATTATTGTTATTAGACAGCGGATTTTATGCATTTGTGACAAAAGTGGATAACCACAATCTAAAGCAGTGGACGTATTAAAAAGATTTAAGCGTATTGGTTTGAACTTAACCTTTTGCACTCGGCGCTATTCTCATTCTAAAACGAAATTTTTCTTCCGTCATAGAATATTTTAATTTTGTTCATAGGAAACTGATCCGATTTACACGTATAATATTTAAATGTTTAGTAATCTATTAAATAAACTGTAAATAAATTGTAATGTTACAAATATTTTGTAATTTCTTTGAAACAATGCCGCAACTATTTCTAGTGGTGCTTCCGAGTCACCACTCGAGTGCAAAGGGTTAATAAAATAATTGAAAGAGGAAATCAATTTTTAGTTCGCTCCTGTGTCTTGCAATCGATGGAAACTTTTTTTTATTTCGCATAAAGATCCGAAGATAGAGGTAGAGAATGTGCTCTACGTAGGATGATAATTGGTTTGTTTCGCGTCGCATTATTTTCAATGACTGTGGAGACAAGACATACTGTTGCAGGTATGAATGTATCGGAAACTAACGGACGAGCTGTTCAGAATGTCACTGAATGCGACAAGAGAAACGGAACTTGTTGATTCGAGCGAGCAAAGCGGAAGCATTTGAAAACGTATTATTCCAGGAGCTTTTGTGCCACTACTTCCGACGAGCGTAGAAGGATTAACGCGCGGCTAAGGGAAAATAAGAAGTATGAAAAGAAGCGTATCGTTTACAACATCCACGGGCTTCCCGAACGAAATACAACGACCGCGGGAAATTTCCATAGCCCGTTTACGTTGCGGACAAAAACCGGCGCAAGTTTATCCCCCGTTGATTTTTTCCGTGTACTTATCGTTTACGGGAGAGAAAACGCTGGCTAGTAGGCTAGGCTAGCTTCCAACGTTCTGTACAGTGTACAGGACACTTTACGATCCGGAGAGCCCTTTATTTTTAGCCTGACGGTTCACGTGCCGGCCGGCAGTTATGCGAGCCGCGTGAGGCCGCATTAAGGCGCAACACGGTGTTTTTAATGTTACTTCTTCCGTATTAGCAGATCTTGCGCGCGGCAAGCCCCCCGCTTCTTAGAACACGCCGGTGAATTTAATAAAGCGCGAACGCTATGGCGAGGACCGTGCTCGAAGGGCGAACTGCGAAGGGAGAGGAGGGTTCAGAAGGGGCGGGAGCATTCTTTGGAGTGTTCGCGAGCCAATGATCGCGTTCCGCGCTAAATAACGTTAATTTGCCCGCGCGTTTCTCCACGTAATTTCGTTGTAGTGCTGCGTCATAGCCGCGTGTACACCGGTGAACGAAATTAGAAGCCACCTATCCGAAAAGTTATTCGTAGGATTTCATGCATTTATAAGAAAAACGGCTAGGCGAAATATAAAACTAGACTGCGAAGCTTCGAGCAAAATAAAAATTGTCTACATCAATTTCAAGAAACAGACGCCGCACAGAAGATTCTTCCTGCCTTTAATAATCTTAATAAATTGACGATGATATACCGGGTGAACCACGAATCGTGATCAGTAGAGACATAGCATGGTTTCAAGAGAGCTTCGACGTGATTATAGCAACTTTTCTGTCAACTACTTTCTTCAAGGTCACCTTCGATTTTTTGCAAATACACCTATAATTGTTTTACGCTTATCTGTTACAGGATTTCAAGAGGAATTCGGTAAGTATTATAACACAACTTTTACCGTAATTTAAGCGATGTTCAAAATGGTGTCCGTCAGCTGGCGAATAAAAGAGTGTTTTACACTTTCTATGACCTCTGATAGCTGAGCATGCGTATACAATTCTCTGTCGCATATCTTCCGGCGTTGGAGGACTGCTAATAACAGAGTAATCTCTACTGGTCACGATTCGTGGTTCACCGTATGCGTATGCCTCTGTAAAGGTGCTATTATTTCATTCCCAGGATTACTGTTCGAACTTTATCCCTTTGTTCAAATTTTGTTTTCACGTCATACAACTTCTCGAAAAAGTCCAAGTCCAAGTCGATATTAAACAGATTATCGTCCTTTTAAGAGTGTCCGAATATTAATGCCAGCGACTGTGTGTACTTACGTGTGTACAAATACAATATGCACGTCACGGCGAGCGCATGAGCCCCGAACAAATAATACGGAAGATACACAGAAACGCGAGATGGGGTTCGGAGGGCGGGAGGGGCACACGTGATTCGGCGTTTATAGTTGTGCCTCGCCGAGCCACGTGTAATGTGTCGGCAAACATACGTCCCGAATACGTCCCAAAAGTCAGGCATATAACTGGGAAGCAGCGGATGGGCTGGCGTGCTCTTATTGCAAGGTAAACCGCGGCTCGCCCGAGCAGAAAATACTCCGCCGATCGTTATAGTTCAAAACGTGCCACGAGAAGAAAGAGCATCCGAGCGAGCGAGCGCGAGCGCGCGAGCATCGGGACGCCGAGCGTCACGGTGTTTGCTTTTCGGTAAATACAACGAAACCAGCCGGCGCGGTGTTGCGACGGCGGTGAGCGTTTTCGGGCATCGCCGGCCATTTTCATAGCGGAACGTAAATTCGCCGCGTATAGAAATTTTCCGCGCTGTCCGGTGTTTTCTATGGCCAGGGCTATATCGATTTTCATCGATTTTAATTACTCGCCGTGCTCGTCGGGTCCGATCCCGTTGTTTACCGAATTCTCTTCCCGGACCGTGCGAATACTTTCGGATACGCGGATCGTGTATCCGGGATTCGTAAAATGCCAAAGGAACTGGATCGAGTTCCGCGGAATCGCACTGGTCCCCGTAACTTCTGTGCTGGAATTCGTTCGTTTGTGTGCAAAATTTTAGTCGAATGCAACGAATCATGCTTTTCTAGAATATTGTTGATTCTAAGAAAATTTGTATCTACCGTTAGTGTCAAGGTTTTAGAGGAAAAGTGGAACTGAACCTTTATGGTTCGTACGATTGGTCCACCTCGACAACAATTATACCGATCGGTTTCGTGAAACTCGTGCAGTTTGTTTTCGTGCGAGAAGAACATTAATAATCGTAGTTTTAAGATATCGGTGTAGACATTAATCTACGCCGAGAAGATCGTGAACAACGCTGCATCGATACTTAGCAAGAGCTCCGCGCGCCGCTAAGTCGGTTTCCGGGCGCAGCGCAGGCTCGCAGCAAGTAGTACAAGCAAATCATTAATCATCGCCGACGTTCCTAACTCGAATGGATGCCGTCCGAAGAAACGCTCGAACCTCTTGCTCCCGTTCCAATATATCGGTAAATTTGTTATATATGTATAAATATATGTATATACATATATATCTTTCACGCGGAGCTGCCACCTTCTTCCGCTTCGGATAACAAGCAACGAAAATAATTTCAACGCCGCGAAGCATCCGAGAAAGAATGCGAGGAATTTCGTTCGGCGAATACACACGGTAACAACTGCGACGATTTATCGGAACGGAAACATTCGCGAGACCCCGCGACCAATCATTTTCCATTGATACGAGCCACGCTCGCGTCGCTTTCGGCGAAATTATCTGACAGTTTACCGCACTACGCGTCATTGCGTAGGATCGGCCGTTTGCTACACGCATTTCCTAGCACTCGTCCCAACCCTTCTTCGTCGAAGAATTCTCGTGACTTAATTTGTTCCTCGGTGTCAAATTGACACGGCGACAATGAAAAACATTTTCTATATCATCGCTAACAAGACCAGGCCTGGGCAACCTGCGGCTCGCGGGCCACAGACGACTCCTCTCCCTACTCCTGGGTTCCGCCACCAAACTCCTGCGTAGCGTAGATGCGCATGCATACGTTCGCAGTCACGCGAGATCGCGAGGCAAAGCATAGTAATGGCAATATGAAATAGTTGATGGTGGGGGACCGGTAAGCTGGTAGTGGGAGCCATGAAGCGACAGGGAGGGGGGAGTTGGCCGGGCCTGCACTAGACTATGGATCTTGATGCAATATCAAAATTGTCCAAATCTAATAATAGTCAATTCGTTGCTGAATGAATTAGTAGATGAACAACTTCCATAAAATACAAGTACAAAAAATACCTCGATTTACAAAATTGTACTGTGTCGTCCACCTTTGCGGTTCGGATGCATTTGCCATGAAACAGTATTATCAACCAGGCACGTGCGTAACTTGATAGCGTCTCATTCAATAAGCTAACTTCTCATTTATTTTGAGTTGGCCATGCCGCATTGAGAATAGCCTTTCTTTTATACTGATTGTTTAGGTTTAGACCAGTAAATACCATATTATCTCGTGAGGTCAAATTGACCGGCCGCGGTAGATAGGGCAAGACACATATATTTCTTGGAAAAAAATAAAACGAGAAATAAATACTGAAAAATACATTGTATACATACTTTAACACTTTGACTGCCGAACTAGAAACCTGAAAAATTCCATAAAATAAAAGTAAGTTATTTAATGAGATCAAAATTGGAAAAAATTAAATGAATGATATTGAGTAGTCCTCCAACTTTCTTACATTTTACTGATCTTAATAAAATTTGGTACGATGAATATATTAACATAAAAATTCATTTTAAAACCTGAACAAATAATTCTGTCACCCACATACGGGTGACATGTTAACGTGTTAAGAAAAGTCGTAAAGATAAATAGCGATCACATGTACGAAATTGTACGCAGAAGTTTGAAAGAATCAATTTGACCAGGCGTGGTAGGTTTAGTGTTAAGAGTACCGAAGAGAAGAGAAGAGGCAGGGCGAGGCTACGGGAAAGATCAACCGAACCCTAAAACGAAAGCGGTCCCGAAAGTATGAATATTCCGGGGCGAGCAGTCACCGTGTACCCGCACGTTTCACACTCCACGTTTTCAGGTCCCATGCTCCAGGTTCCAGGTTCCAGGTTCCAGGTCCTGTACTGAAATAGGCAGCTCGCGCCTCGTGCATCGTATCGTTTGCATAGGTTGTCGGCCGCCTCGCTTCGCCGCGATCTTTCTAGACGGTTGCTCGTGTATAGCAGTCGCCGTTTAGCCCGTTTAGCCCGTTTAGCACGTTTAGGGGCGCGGAATATCTCCCTGTAATTGCACCTTTCGTGTTACGGTGCGCGCAAAAGACGCGAACCACTTTGCTTGGGCCCGAGCGAATAGGCCACGCCATAGATCGCCGATTTCAATGCTACGCTCCCATACTATCGTTCGGAGAGAAATACCAGCCATGGCTATTCGCCTAACAGCCCATAAACGTTCCTTCTGCCCGCGAAAAATAGCCGATGCCTACTTGTTCGCTTGCTTGCCAGAAATTGAAGAGCCAGCTGTTAGACCAATCGGTTCCATCACTTTTGTGTCGCTCGAGTATATTAACGGTTGCGATACTTGAATATGTTTATATTAGTCACCATAATTTTATAGTGACGGTATGATGTCTCTGCCAAAAAGGTCAGAAGGGGTTGTGGAATGAAAGGGTGATTACATATTTTATTTTTAAAATTTATTTGGTGCAAGAGTAAACGTTACGAACTTATGCGACGACCTAATATATTACTCCTCATGTCACGGATCTGGGGTCCATTTCGACACAGAGTTACAAAACATTTCATCGAAATCCGAATTTTCTAGTAGCCAAATCATTATCGATTCGTGTCCAACAAGAAGAACAACGTTGATCTCAAAGAAGTAGGTTCAAAAACATATGAAAATTGGTACGTAAGGATTTGAATGAATCGAGCACTACAGCTACCACCGAATACAGCGAATTCTCGATATATGTCAACAACACGGGTCTTGCCAGCGACATATATCGTCCAGGAGATACAATTCTCGTGTTATGTTTACATTTCTCAGCGTCCGAGGTCTCTCCTCGGTGGGATAAATCCGCGTTTATCATCCAGTCCTTCGCGACATATATACAGAAATCACTGTATTCAGAAACAGCCGCTGTTGGTATTAAACAATATTTGACTTGACTCCGTAAAATGGCATTCGGTTCAGAGAACATTTTATAGTAAAATCAGAAGATCTCCAAGAAGACCTTCAAGAAGATGTTATCTTGTTCGTCAAAGACTTTTTAGAAAACTCTTCTAAAGAATTTTTCAGCTGCCATTTAATTGTTCTTTTCGTCCGAACGTCATTTCAATTTCAACTGTATCGCCGCATTTGCATTTCTTCGGGCATTTTCGGGAGCATTACGACGAAAATTGTCCCGTTTAAAAGACCATCAGCGGCACACCGAAATCTCATAAAAAATGACCGGGGCTACGCCGGTTTTTTTCTGTCATTAAGGTTGGCCCGCGCGTCACGATGTTTGAAAAGCACGAAAGCTCGCTTCCCGTCCGCTGAATCTCTGATACAGTTCCCGTCTTGTCCCTTGCTTCGGAAAAAAGGACACGTGAATTTGCTCCCTTTGCTTGCGAGTAATCTATGAAGCCATTACGCCGGGCGTACACGCGTGCCCACACTCTCTATATGGGCTCCACGCTCTTCTGCATGTGTATAACGGTTTAATGGCCTAAGGCATTTGTATCCTTCAGCGGCGTGTCGCGAATGGGCCGTTAAAGTACGCCAGCCTTTACAATTTTTATAGGAACTGGAAGCCCTGCTAAACGCGCTTCAAACGAAAACACCTAATCCCAATGCGAAGCCTTGACCGACCTGTGGAATCAAGATTGGCAAGATTCTTAGACCTGCTATCTTTCCGTTAGTCGAATATTTTTAATCATGCGCGAGCTCCATCGGCGGCTAGAAAAGCTGACTTGCGATTTAGCGGTTGAAAAAAAAGAAAAGATAGTAATCCCTCTGCAGTTTGAATGTCTAATCGTGCACAAGCCCGTGAAAGCTAGTCAATTGATGGTTCGGCGAATCATAGTGTCGATGTAGTGACCAAAAATACAAATCCCTCTGCAGAGTGAACCTCTACTTGTACACAAGCCCACAATAGATAGCCAATGAATGGGGCAGCGAAGCAAACCTTCAATATAATGAATGAAAATACAAATCCCTCTGCAGTCGAATCGCTGATTGTATACGAACCAGTAAAAAATAGTGAACAGACGGAGAACAAATTTTCACGCTGATAACGAGAAACACAAATCCCTCTGCAGGTGAATCTCTAATTGCACACGCAACCGAATCAACTCAATCAAATTTGCAATGAATCCTGCGGATTACATTTTTGTTCTAAATATGTGAACTAATGAATTCAAAGCTAAGTATAACTTTGTAATTGCATCGTTCCACCTCTACGAATTTCAATAATTTGGGAATAGTATAATTAAGATTCTAAAATTCAATGAATCCCCTAAATCAAATTTCACCTACTCAATTTTGTTATAAATGCATAAAATCTGGTATTACTGCAGTGGAATCTCTAATTGCACACGCGACGGTCAAAACAAACTCAATCAATGAATTCTGCGGATTACATTTGTTCTAAATATGTGAACTAATGAACCTGAAGCTAAATATAACTTTGTAATTGAATCGTTCCACCTCTACGAATTTCAATAATTTGAGAATAGTACAATTAAGATTCTAAAATTCATTGAATCCCCCTGCATCAAATTTCACCCACTCGATTATATTATAAATGCATAAAATCTTGTGTTACTCGCAGACAACACGAGTCAAGTGCAAGTCTATTGTTTCTCCCGGAAAAACAAGTTAGTCTTCGGATATTTAATGTGGGTTATAAAGTATCTGTCTATCTGTCTGTGTGTAACGATTTCAATCCGATTTCGCGAAACGAGGAAACCGATTCCCGTGTTCCGGATGTGTGCTAATGTTTTTAATCAAGTTCCGCGAAATGAGTAAACGAATTTCCGTGGCCGAGATGCACGGTGTCGGGTGAAATGCAAGTTGTTCGCCGACTGTTTGACATCGCGGCCAGATTGGTGTTCGATGGTGAATTGAAATTCCGCGCATAGTCGGACGGGCGAGATTTTTTACGGGCCTAAGTTCGGAGGGCCGTGCTTTTTGATTTAATGTCGCCGGCCGCAGTTACTGATGAGTTGGCGGCCGTCCAGCGAGTTGAATGCTTTCTGGAGCATCTTCTCCCTATTGTGCCAACCAGCAAGCAATCCCAATAGTTTTAAATCATTTCTCACGCGAGACCGGCTACACCTCGAACCGTCCCGAGGAGATCGAACTGTTCCTCGCGATCGTTTCGACCGAACGCGAGCAATCGAATCTACCGTACAATTACTTGTACAGATCCGTTCTGATCGTTAGCGGATTACGCGTTTGTGACAAAAATGAGTAGGCGTAATTGAGAACTGTGAAAACGTTAGAAGAGTTTCAAAATACTCTTATATTATTTTCTACCTGTTCAACGTATTAAGCAAACTTTATTTCACTCCAGCTTGTTGCAATTCCTGTAGAAAATGTTTATTTTGCACAAATGTCTAATGATTATACGGTATTATTATTGAAACGTGGATTTTTGTACGAGTTCCCACTTTCCTTGGAAGTCATTATTTTATATTTAACAGTAGGTTTACGGACCACTGAAAATTACTATTCTACATTTGTTTTTATGAAAATATAAAGGATTTATCTATCGATAAATTTTTAGCTATTCCTTTTTATAGTATATACTCAAAGAAATAAATTTTTTGAATTATTTCTCATGGATGCATCTTCGCAGTCTCGGTAACTGTAAATTAAAAATATTAGAACCCGTCATTTCGACGGGTCCCGTATACCTAGTGTTAAATGAAAAGAGGGAGAAATTTTATACATAATATTCTTTGGAGTTTCTTCTTAAGCTTGCAGATGTAACGCATTCGTAAATATTCGCTAATAGAATATTAGTTTAGATAATGAAATTTCCATTACAGTCGGGTGTGCCGATCCAATTATATCTGAGTATATAATCTTCCTATCTGTTCATAATAATTCGATCATCCACCGAAATTGCTTGAGGGAGTATTTTGGTAAAACGTGTTCTAAAAATAAACTTTTCTATCGCATATATTGGAAGTACAGAATTTTAAAATTTCTCTTTCAAAAAATGTGGAAAAAAAGGGGGAATTTATATGCAAAGTTGTGCCGACATATTAATTTTCAATGCTTCGCTTTCTGTTTGGTACTGGCCACAGTCAGAGGTATAACTTCTATTCTAATTGCAGCAAAAATAAGCGGAATACATTCTAAAAACATGGAAGAGTATTCCAGTCTTTTTGGGACATTTTGACCGCAGAAATTCGAAAAATAAATTTCACCCAGAGAGCGGAAGACGTCCGTAAAAATAAGGTCGCAGTCTGGCGGTTAATTGAACTGATTCATTTTCGAGCGAAGTACCTCAATACTGTCTCAAACAAAATAGAAATCTGAATTAATTGGTGAATCAAAAAAATATGGTTGCACCAAGGAGCGGCATGAAAAGAATCAAATACACTCCAAGCACCGCCAAATGGAGATATTTTTCCAATTGATCAGCAAAAATTTAAAAATAAAAATTTGGTACTTAATGGGGGGTTAAGATATTGTTCCGGATAATGAACAATTGGGGCGATACCAGCATGGATAAATTAGGGTAAGACACCCTGTACAGACGCGAAGGCAGATTATTTTAAGGAGGACATGAAGTGAATGGAACGACAACAATAACTTATTTTAAGGACCGGTCATTTTGACCACGCACGGTACGAACATGATGGCGATGCTTTTCAGTTCACAGTGCTGTAAAAATGAAACTCTCCCACATAAGTCTGCCGATAACTTGAAAATTTCTACTGTTTCAACCTCATCGGGGTTTCGTCACGTAGGAAAAGCAGAAACCCGATATCGCCGGTCCAGCTAAAGCCTCTCGGCGGCGGTGATGGTAAGATCTCTTGGAAAAAAATGTGGAAATGAACTCTCGCGCGAGAGAAGAATAAATTACAGGATGGAAATATAGGTTGGCATAGAAGGGGCAGCGCAGCGCCGCTAAATCTTCCTCGGTTCTCTTAAAGTGCTTCCACGCTGCGACGAGAGCGCCGGTTGCAAATGTTTTTAATTACGTGGACGTTCGTTCAGGAAATTAAAGCACTGCGTCAAGGAAAACCGAGCCCGACAAAAGACCGAGTTGCAGATGCCGTTCCCCTTTCAGGAAACGGTTGAGTTCGCTCGAACGGGTCCCGGGATCTATCAACCGATAGAAAAACAACCTTCTGTCCTGGAAATCCTGGAAAAGACCGAACGAATACAAATTTTTCACTCGACCAATCAACATTTTCCGCCCGAACTTGTTGCACCGGTTACACGCGAGAGTTGTTCTCTGAATACAGTGATTTCTCTATATATGTCGCCAGGATCTGGATGATAAATGTCGCGGAATTATCCCCACTACCTCGGACGCCGTGGAGCGTAAACATAACACGGCTCGGGTATGTCTCCTGGTGTTGTTGACGTATATCGAGAATTCACTGTACGCGGTAGCGCCTCGATGGTGGACGCTCGTTAATAAATTAGGGCATAAGCGTCCACAGACTGGTAATCGTGATAGCTGGAGTGCGTATTTCCGTGGCGCTTGTATTCGATCGTTCGAAAGAAATCAACGGCGACGTTAAGGACTTTAGGAAACGGCCCGGAAGCAAAAATAGCCCGAGCTATCGGCAGGATCGATCCGCCTCGGCAACACATTTCACCAGGAACCGGGGAGGGAAAAATCAACGATCTAGATTAAACAATAACCCGCGAAAAACCAGAGAATTTGCGACCGGTTACGGGTTAATAGGTATCTCCGTTTGTTCGAAACGCTCCCGGGATAGTTATGGCATCGGTCGTAAAACGTTTGTTCCGCGAAAGTGTTTGTTGTTCCGCGCCGGTTTATTTCACGTGCGCGCGAAATTGTATTAGTTTGATGGGCGGGCTCGTCCGGTTGGCTCTCGTTGAATGGATCGAACAGAAGTTATCGCGTAATCGCTTCCAATCTTACCGTCAACTTTCCGCCCGATATACAATAATTTCAACGGTATTATAGTCTGAACCGTACAATAATCGTTAAAACGTCCGCCGGGATCCGAAAATCAATAGCGCCGCGTAAATTTCCCTGCGAAACCCGTTCAAATCCTTTTTCTATTACCAAAATGTTTAAAACGGTGCGTAAATTCGCCGCGCAGATTATGGGGAAACTGTTTCCACGGATGGACGGTACGCCTAGCGAAAAGAATAAACGTCATAGTTCCAAAAATTAATATGCTTCGAATTTTTGTACCTTTTGTAATTTTCATACTACTGTGCTTCCATTGAGTTAGAATTCGTTCGGTTCGACTAGATCGAATTTCTTTCGTTCTTTTCATCCGTCATTTAATTACGTCTACTGTCCAACACGGGTTGCTCATTGGGCTTAATTAATTATTACATTTATATTCATTCACTGTGCAATTCCGCCAGAAGTACCAAAAATGTATCCACCTTGACCCCTTGACCTACAATATCGGGTCACAGTCTAATAATTATGTGTGTTCTTAATTTCCCTTAGACCGACATCAAATTCTATTTTGTTCTCGTTTATATACAGGGTGTTTCACCTAACTCGAGCTTTCTAAAATATCTCGCTTGATTTTTCATGAAAGGTCACGTGAAGGTCATACTATCACAGGCCGTTGGATTCGTCTTGACCTCGGCTATCATACAGATATAATAAAAATATATCATTCCATTTAAAAAAAACTTCGATGTCTTTAAAATCTCAAAAAATATAACCTTGTACAAATTTTTTTGCCTATCACAATATTTACTCCCCTGAACCAACTAATGTTTTCCTCTGAAACTTTTTTATATCATAAAAAACATGCTAGATATTTTAGATGCTCGAGTTAGGTGAAACACCTTGTAGAAGGGCAATATTCTAGGTCGGAAGAAATGTTTCGTTTTGGAGTTAAAATAGCTTCGGGTGCAAAGGGTTAATATACATCCTTTGGAGAAAACATAGGCGTACAATAAATATAAACTTTTAATTTAAAAAAATCTTTTTCTTCCATGAAATTCTGGACGATGAAGAATTTCTAATCATTATAGTCACAAGGTAAAAAGTAGTGGAAGGGGTTAAAAGCTTCTCAGTCGTCGTCGCAAGAAATACCATGATTATGGATCGAATGGGTAGCGATCGTGTTATTCTGAAGGGGAAAACAATCGGAATGTGGCATTTCCCCGAGCAACGATGCTCCTCAGGTAGCAGGTGATTCTTTGCCTTAACGATTTTGACGAAATCGACTTCTGGCCATCGGGGTGGAGCGAAACGCAGCAAGAAGGGCTCGGGTTGGAGGTGAAGCGGTCGCATAAGAAGGGAGAAAGATGAGAGGGCAAGAAGAGAGATCTCGTCTGAACAGGATTCAACGTCGTTCTCGTCGGGCATCCCCCAATTATGCGACCACTCGAGCCGTTCCTAGTCGGACATAACCGTTTTCGGAAAGTGCCGTTCCAGCTTTTACCCCGTAATTCTGACCGTAAATGTACACATGTAGACATAACAGGTTCCCCGGATTCGATACCCGGCCCCCGTGGAACTTTAGCCCCGAGTTTAAGGGAAGGAGGAGACTATTAGCCCGCATCAGGGCCGCTTCCGGTGGCGCACTTAACGCAATTACCGGCAAAACTCGCGCCCGAAGAACCGTTTTGCTCGTTCGACCGGCCACCGGCGAATAAAGAACGACCAACTTCTGTTCTCGAACCGGCCGCGTCGCGCCGCACCGATAACGATGCTTCGTGTTCGTGTCCTATCTAGCGAAGACGACCCCGAGGAAGCCTTGATTACGCCCGAGAAAAACTTACTTTCTCGAAAACGATAGGACGCCCCCATTAATTTGGCCATTTTTGTTTGAAGGCGCCATCCGATCTACTGTGCGATCGGCTGATGCGTCTACCGATTCTGTTTCTTGCATATGTATACTAAAGCACGCGAACCCGACGGATCTCTAACACTAGGTTTACGGAGCACTAAAAGTGACTCTATTTTGCATTACTTTATAAAAATAACATGTTCGTGCAACCCCCATTTTTGGCAATATTTTAACAATGATATACACTCAAAGAAATAAATTTGTTAAACAGTTTCTCACGTATGCATGCTTTGAATTTTGATAACTTTAAATTAAAAATACTAGAACCCTAAACGTAGTATTAACACGTTAACTGCTACGTCGGTTACGTACATATGAGTGACAGTGATTTTTGACTGTGTTTAGAAATTCATTTCTTTATAAGATATCCAGATAAGCCGAATTTTAATGGAGTCTTTCGAATTCAAAGGGGTTAAGACACGATCCCCTATAATACATTTTAAATTTCTAGTTTTGGTTTCATTAATTAAATTACTCTGTTTTTGTAAGGACCTCTGGGATTGATATTTGGCGCTTAACGTGCTAAATTCGTTTCTCTGGAAAACTAGGCGTCAAACGAAAAAATGTTATCCTCTCTTTTCGACTCACTTGTACGTGTAGAATTACTTCCCAATCGATAGTCCACGATGAGCACCCCGTATATATTTATTAAATTTCGATCACGCGGTCAGGAAATATGGTTCTTGGTTTACAATTTATCTCATCCATCACTCATTCTTGAGAGATGGGTAAAGGTCATAGAAAATGTCAATACCTCGACGATTCAAAATAAACGTATTGACACTAGGTTTACGGAGCACTGAAAATGACTATCTTACATTACTTTATAAAAATAACATGAACGTATCTATCAGTATCCATTTTTTAAATAATATATACCCATAGTAAATTCAACATCAAGCATCAATTTGTCAAATGATCTCAATACTCGTAAATTAAGAATATTAGAATCCGTCATTTCGGGTCCTGTAAATCTAGCGTTAACCCTTTGCACTCGAAGCTATTTTAACTCGAAACCAAATATTTCTTCCGACCTAGAATATTTCTCTTCTATATATATACATATTTTTGTTGATATTATATATACAAAAATGGTGCAACTTACTCGTATTATACCGAAATGTTTAGTAATCTATTAAATAAAAACAAATTTAGTAATGTAAAACATATTTTGAATACAGCAATTTTTAGTAGCGCCTTACAGTCGCTATTCGAGTACAAAGGGTTAACTTTCCGGTTGAGAAACGAACACGAAACAGACGACATTACTTATGGAACGACCTATTGAAGAATATATCGAACAGACTTTCGAGGTTCTCGGAACCGACGGAATTTGGGAAGGTGTGCGCAACACTTGGAGAATCCTCGGCGGGCTCGTGGAGGGCAGAGGGCGGTTAGAACCGCGATAAGGGCCACCATTACGGCCCGATGTATTTACGAAGGTGGGAAGGTAAGTTTTATTTGCAGCCGCGTCAGCACACAGTCGGGTTTCTGCACGGTCCGTTTTCACCTAGCATGGTCGCGCACCCTTGGCTGCCGGATCCCCGGGAAAATTGCCCTGAGAAAAAACTCGGGAAAAACTCGGGAAAAGATATTCCTGCGGAGCGGCGCGGCGGACCCTCGTCCGTTGACTTTGTAATTTAGCCTGCGCTCTCTCTCTCTCTCCCACCCTTTCTTTCGCCGTATGAGACCGAAGCAGTCATTCGTTTCGCACACGGTGTTTGTTGACGGCGTCCTCGACGTATACTCGGCGAACCCCCGGTGTCCTTTATGCGTGTCACGTCGCCCACACCCCGAAATTTCATCGCACCCGCTTCATCGTTCCCCGGATTTCTGTCTCCTCGCTCGCGAACCATCGCCAAGATTTCAGAGGCACCGTCGAGCCGCCTGGGTCGTTTTCGACCCGGGAGAAATGTTTCTTGCATCCGCTTACGTAAATTAAACGGTGTTTACGCTTTGCATTTTCTCCTGTTGTCGAATCGATTTTACGATTCCTATCGTTCTCACAGAATCAGAAAATGTTTGCGTTGATTGCAAGCCACAGAAGCGAAACAAAAATTTGTTTCGTCTCTTAACCCCTTAGCTTACAATGACGTGTCAGGGACGTGGTAAGTCTGCCGGGACAAACATCAACAAGACGTGCCAGAGACGTGGTGGGGCGGCCGTGCCAAATGTAAACAAAACGTCTCGGAGACGTTGTAGAGCATGTAGAAGAGACACGTATATACAAATCATAGGACGTCTGCGATTTATATAACTTCGAACGCTCGGCCAAACCATGAATGTCCCGACGCGTGACCGACCTTGTTGTTGTCGTGGTTTATGGCACGCGCTATTTGAAGTTAAATCGTAACGCAAGGAGTTAATTAATTTATTAAGCTGAAACCAATACGCTGATGTCCTTAAATCTTTTTAATGTGTTGATTGCTTTAAATTGTGCTTACGCATTTATATCATAAATGTATAAAATCCGAATTTTATGCGTTCGTTGCAAGAGAGGGTATAGGTGCAATTTGAAACGGTAGGAAGTTATTAAAAAAAGTAAAGAAATTTCTGAAGTTGTTCATCTACTAATTCAACAACAAAATCGACTGTTATCTACGTTTATTGTATTAACAATACCTTTTTTTAAGGACCGGTTTTCACCACGCACGGTAGGAAGTGTCGGTAGGTTTAGTGTTAAACGGCAATATCTCGAAAATACATGGCTGTATAGCAGTCTGGAAAATGTAGTTTCCTCGGTAGGTGGAACAGTCCTCGAATTACAGCGGCCCCGACCACGCTCGAATCCAAGAAACCCGATGGACTATTCGATGCGGTAACGAGTCCCCTAACTGGATCTCGAGACGGTAAGTATTCGATAAAACGTTTAAGGCGGAAACGGCGGCTGTGTTCGCAAATGGCCGTGTGTCGCTGGTAAACGAACGCCGACGAAAAGAGGGCCGTGATAAATGCTCGCTGTCCTAATGCGCTTTCTCGAGGCTAGCGAAACATTATTCATACTCGCGACTCCTATCGTCTATCTCTTTCTCTCTTCTTCATTCTCTCGCGGCGAGCACGCGCGCGCGCGCGACATTCAACGGGCTTTTTCGCTCGCGAGCAGTTTTTCGGTTTCGAAAACCATTTCCCGAAAATAAGATCTAAATCGGGTTTCTTTCGTAAATTTATGCTCGATCGAGATGTAAAATAGTTCTATTTCTTATCGATAACGTATAATCAATGGAGGTGCGCATTTACACGAGGTTTTTGCGATTATGGTCCCACTGTACACATAGCGCGTCGGTTCCCGTCGTCATAGTTGCAGAGCTCGCTCTAATGATGTTTTACTAACTCCGACGGGAAACGCCAAGGACGGTAATATCCGCCTTTAAGGCTGCCACGAGAATTCCTCGGCGAGCTTCGAAATTCCATCGCCACGGCGACCAAATGGTTAGACTAGTGCAATTGGTTAGACTAGCTTCGTTTCGACGCTTCGGATCATCCGGGCACCGTACCGAGCTTCCCCGGTTTCGATAGTCCATCGGAAACCATCTCGTAGTGATCCAAATCCTTAAAACATAAACTAACAGTAAAACTTCAGCCCCTTCGAAAATTCGGAAAATTGTAGCTACAAATTCTTGTACCTGATGAAGCTGTTGCTTTGTCACACAGAACTACTTAGAATGGGTATAGAAAATCATTTGCTTAAACTGTCAAGAGATTCTAGGGAACTTGAACACGAACAAGAGAATAATTATTATAAGCGAGTTTAAAATCAACGACGCGACAGTGCTGCATCGGTTTTTAAACGAATAAGAGCACATATTTAGTGTCGTGGACCTCTTGCTAGAACAAGCTTACGTATTCGCACAATGAATATTAGTTTTGTGACTCCCAGGACAATCCAAACTGAATTGAAGCGTCGCTCACTGCTTCGTCAAGAAATACTTAGTTGCTTCAATATTAGTTCACTATCAGTGTTATATACAGGGTTTTCGACTGCAGGTGGGAGAAAATTTAAGGGGTGGTTCTCCATGACAATATAAGACGAAAACGAAGAGTAAAAGAATTGCGATTTCGGCTCCATTTTTTAGTTACTAACAGTTAAAAATCCGCCTAAAATGCTGCAACCCGCCCAACAGTGGTGTACGTTGCGTACGTCACAGAGGCGCGCGACAGTTACGGTGTCAAGTGACAGATTCTCCGCGTGCCTCGCAGGAAGTCACCTAGCAAGAAATCGGCGTGTAAGCCGTCCGATTGGGTCATTCCAAAACGCATTTTCATTGGCTAAAGAGTGTGACGTCAAAGCCTAACCATTGGGCGCGAGCAAGGACTCCCTTTGATACGTAACTGTCGCGCGCCTTAATGACGTACAAGCAACATACGCCTCTGTTGGCCGGGTTGTCGTATGTTAGGCGAACTATTTAATTCATAATAACTCAAAAATGAAGCCGAAATCGTAATGTTTTAATTCTTCATCTTCGTCTTATATCGTCTTGGAGAACCACCCCTGAAATTTTCTCCCACCTGTCGAACCCCCTCTATTATAATTAGTTGCTACAACACAGTGAATTCTCGTTACGAGTCATTTGCACCGTTCTGGTGACTGACTCTTAGACGAAATCAATTGTCGCCGAGCGTCGCATTTGAAATACACAGGGCACGCTGGAAACCTAACAGTCATATCCGTCTACAAGTCACAGAATCCTATGACTACTAAGCGATAGTGACAAGAAGACCGAGAAAATGTCTTTCTCCGATATAATGAGCTTCGGCCCCTGACCGCGGTGGTGTGGATAGTTCCACTGACTCCAAATCGTAAGTTCGACACTGACTCGTAATGAGAATTCACCGTAGTTGCTTCGTTCGAATTTGAATTGTCGGTAAATGATCCGAAAGGAGGTCTCTGCTTAAGTCTCTGCTGAAATCAACTTTTGGAATAACGGACAGTCCGGGTAAATAATTTCCTGGATAAACGGAAATAACACACCCTGCGGAATCCAGGTGTCGGGTATCGCGCGACCCCAGACGAATGGTTGAAAGCCGGCGACCCGACATGCGGGTCGAAAGTCGGGTGTACAGGGGCTAGTATGAAGTTCGCAGAGTCGCGTCGCGTCATGGAAAAGGAAGCATCTTATCCGTAGGAAAATGGGCGGCACGGTTAAGTTCGAGGCTTCAAGTTCGCCTATTACCGTATATAATAAAGAGCCGTTATTCCGTGGTGCTCTTATCTGTAAGGTAGCCGTGAAATAAAGAGACGTAGTCTACGCCACGGTGATGCCATGCCGGAGACTGCAAGACAAGGATTCTCGGCTAGCTCTCTCGCCTCTTCCCCCTCTACTCCTCGACTCGCCGGCGACCCGAGCCGACACGACCCGACCCTACTCGACTCGACCCTACCCGCCGTACCCGAGCCGACCCGACGAGTCTGAGCGCTGCGCCGCGCCGCGGGACGACCGGAAGCCCACAGGCTTTTGCAAACATTACACGGGGAGACAGGGGCGGACAAGGAGAGCAGAGCGGAGCGGAGCGGAGCAGAGCCGAGCAGAAAGGACAGAGACACCGGTGTTCGCTGATGAGACGCTTTCGAGATACGTTTGTCACCGACCTGATAGGAAAAGTCTATCTATCTCTCTCTCTCTCTCCGTCCCTCTCTTCCTTTCTCTCTCGCTTTTTATTTCATCGAGACAATGGCTCGTGGTACGTATTATACGCGGCGACGGACGAATTGGCTTGTCCTTTGTTATCGGATTTCGTCGGGATCGGATAAGGACCCTGCGAGAAATATTGATGTAAAGTTAACGGGGAGACGTCGACGGTGCCTCGAGCTTCTTCACGTTCCCATTACTCGAGCTGCTTTTCTATCCTACCGGCGACGGAGATCCTGCAGGTTTTTTTCTTTTCTTCTTCTTCTTTTTTTTTTTTTTTTTTGCGAGAACATCGCGTCGCCACCCTGGTCCCGAATCAAGATTCCGTGCTGTTCGGAAACTGCGCGACCGACTGTCTTAGCTCGGTAAGTATTCCTCACAAAATGGAAGAAAGTCGTAGGAAACGAATTGCGTTGAGACGAGATCGACAAATTAATTCGTGGCCGTCACAATCGATTAATTGGAAGTCCGAAACTTTCGTCAGCCATACTCGAGTTTTATTTAATTCTTGAAAATTTAGATTGTTCGCACTAACGCACCTAGCAGTTGCTTAATCGATTCTGTTGGAAATCTAGAGATTTTTCTTTCTCAAAATAAAATGGAGATAGGCGCTTGTGGAAGATGCTTTAGAGATTGAAATAAAATGTCGTACATTGTTTGAAGAAAGAGGAAGTGAAATAGAAGTTTCTCTGTTCTTGTAAAAAGCGGTACACCGATGTTCGTATATTCTTTTACTCTTTCCATCGTTTTAAATTACGCCTACTCGCTTCGATCATAAATGCATAATGTTCGCAGTCCATAAATAAGAGTCGAACAGGTTCCGGGTAGGAGAGCATCATTTCGCGCGATTAGTTTTTTGGTTAATCCGGCAAAGTTCCGAAGAGAGCCGGCAAGAAAGTTGGTTCTCTCGTTTTTGCGATATAGCGAACGCACTTGCCGGCGTCGTATGAAAAGCAGCCGGGGCCGGTTATGAGCGGTTTTCTGTTTGAATCGGAATACGTAACGGAACGTCGCGCCTCTCGCCTCCATAGAAACTCGAAACGAAGATCGTTTATTACCGCGGCGAAATTTCGTTCTCCCTTTGCCGGGGCCGAGCAGTTTTAATTTCAAAGCGAACCTTTGTCTATAAACTGCCAGCCGAACTAGGCCACCGGAACCCTATTATATCTCTGACCAAAATTGGATTCCGAGACAGTAATATCGTTGCGAAGGAACCCGGCTATCCGCGACGCTCGAAGAAGGATCGTGTACTCTTGGTTACGCCGCCATATTTTTCCGTTGATCGTGCCACTTGAACGCCCCGTAGAACCAGTCGACCCGAAAATAATAGCATGCGTGTTGTCGTACATTTTTTAATATTTTTCAGTTACAATTTTTGCAAGAAATAAAATGACACTGCCTCACTATGCATCGTATATAAAATGTCGTGTACAAGAAACAGCTGTGATCTAAAAGCAAAATCATGGCACATCTACACACTTCTTTTTTAAAAGATCGTAATAATAAAAGAATTATATTTGTTAAAGTAAGTACGCGAGAAATTATAATATATGATCATCGATTTTTCCAGAAATGAGAGAAATTGCATTCTCTACAGAAGGGGATCTAATTTTCAGTTTGGCATGTTGTAGCTCAATTATGTTTGGACCAATTTGTTGTTTAATCAGTCACTGGTTCGTTGTTAGCCAAAATGAAACAAGTATCTCATTGTCAGTCGAGCATGTTGTATTCTAATTACGTTTACGTTAGTCTGAATTTGAAAGTGGTCTCGTTGCTTTTTCAGGAATTTTTCCGTTGTTACTTTGAAAATGAAAATAAAATCTCATTTCTAATTCACCGTGTACGTACCTCAATTATGTTCCGGCTAGATAGAATTTTAAAAACGGTTTGTTCGTTTCTCAGTGACTTTGAAAAATAATAATATAGAAAAAGTGTCTCGTTTCTAGCTCAGCATGCGTAACTCGATATTTGTCCGAATTTCAAAAAATGTTCCGTCGCTTCTGCAGTTGCTTTTCAAATCGAAATAAAGAAAACAATACGAATAATCCATTTATTCGAAATGAAATTTGTCGACGCCTGCTTCGGCCCGGAGAAATTTAACTCGGGGTGCAGTTCCAGTGGAAAGATAAGTATCGACGCAATGGCCGCGGATAAGGAAGTAGGGTTCCAGGAATGGAAATTTAATCCGCCGTGATATCCGCAATTCGAATTTTCCATGGCTCGGCGCGGCGATATTACAGATCCATTGAGATTCGATAAGCACTCTCGGACGCGACGAAATTAAAGTATCTCGCGAAGAGAGAGAGAGAGAGAGAGAGAGAGAGAGAGAGCCGGTTCGAACTCCGAAATCCGGAATAACTATGTCTGGGGGATCGCGTTTGAAGGGCCCACGCTAAAAAGGGGAGTGCCAATTTTAGCCAATTAGAATCGAACATACATTGTCGTTTTCATTTTCTCATATAATTCTTACCAATTACAATTTTTTCGAAATCTTTTTCACACGTCATTGGGTAAACCAATTCACTAATTGCTCAAAAAATGTCAGCTAGTTTAACCAATTTAAAAAAAGTTAGGGCGTCCGAATACTTTCGTGAACCTGTGTATGTTTTCCCTGCGTGCACATTTTATCGTTGAGTTGAGTTGCGAAAGTTTTCTGAGGCGAGCTGCTAGAAATTCCGTTGAATAACAGTGTAAAATTATAATAATTATAGTAAAATTGTATTGCATCAGTCGTGTAATTTTTCGACGCACACTTTAAGCGTAAAACAATATCGCTTACGTTTTCTTTTAATCATTGACACACCTGACACCGTTCCCAATGACGTCCTTCCGTCCATCAATAAATTTTTTGATTCCGTTTTCAAACGATTTTCAGAGTTTCGAATTAAAACGCTTCTGGCCCAAGTCCAGCTTTCAATCCGTCGATATGAAACGTTGTTTGTCGACGATCCTGATTTATCGAAATGGCCAAATAACACTCTGTTCCTGAATTTGGGAAAGCACCTTCCACGCTTTCTTGCGCTCGACGCGTGTTCACTATGTGCGTCACGAACCCTGGATTTCTATAAGACGGGGATTGAAAATTTGCAGGAAAAATAGCAAACTGTCCTTGATAATGAGATTATATAATAAATTAAGAAATAAAAACTTGAATTCACTACAAAGTTTGTTTTAGATTTCAAAATAATTCATTACTTATGGGTCCCCCGAATATGTCGACTGCTTTAAATCGCGTTTACCCATTTTTGTCATAAACGCTTAAAATCCGCAGTCTAGTCATGAATGTTCCCAACGAAATTTCTGTTGAAAAATTTTTTATTTTCCAGAAGGAAAAAAAAATCGGCAATCTAGCGACAAGTAACGATTTGTGTGACAACCCCGTAGATTGGAGAATGAGTTTATTCCGCGTTTCGTTTTGTTTTGATGGCTCGTTTGCTTTCCGCGTCTAATTCGAAAGCACGCGGCGCGGCGGCTCGAGTTCTGATGCCCGCCTCTTAGTTTCGATTGAAAGCACGCCGTCGCGACGTACGCGTCGCGAGACAAAGGCAGCGACTCGCAAAGCAGTATGCATGATCCTGGCAGTATTCAAACCAGGATTTCCGTGGATTACGTTCCCCGTCGAATCGCGGAATCAGTTGCAAAGACGTTGTGTGCACGCTCTCGATTCACCCACCTGTCGCAAGCTAAAGGTATTTCTATCGACGCGGCGCGACGCGACGCGACGCGACTCTCTGGTTTTCGATCGTGGCAAATCGGAGCTCGATTCATATTTTATTGGACCGCGCGCACGGAAAGCTTCGCATTACCTGAAGCAACGGACTCTCTAGTCGCACGCTGCACAGTGCGTTGAGAAAACCGTTTCCTCGACAAAATTCCATTACTCGAAAATTATACATGATACGAGAAGAATATCTCACACGACAGCTGTAAAACAGTGAAAAGAGTGCATGATGATATTTTATCAGTTTGACATTGCAGTAACCTTGGAAAGATCTGTAGAGATTACAATTGAGATTTTTGCTGGCGGTCTATATTTCGGATTACGTACTCTTGACGTTGAAACACTGGAATACAGTGATTTCTCTGTATATGTCGCCAAGGCCTGGATGATAAACGTCGCGGAATTATCCCCACTACCGCGGGAAGCTCGGGAGGCCTCGAACACCGAGGAGTGTGAACATAACACGGCCAATGTATGTCTCCTGGACGATACATGACCCGTGTTGTTGACAATAATCGAGAATTCACTGTACCGTTTGATTCTTCGTCTCTCGAAAGGTCTTGTCGAAATAGAGAAAGCAATGGGGCATTATGGTAACGTAATATAATTCAGTATACATTTGAACGCCTGGGACTGGTCGCGCAGGAAATCGCATACTAGCACGAACAATAGCGTTTTCGCAAATTCGATGCGAGCGGATGCGGCCGACGCGAGGCTCGATTTATTTTTGTTATCGTAGTGCGACCAGCGACAAATGCATGCGCCGCGACAACTAAAATATTACGCGGCCGGCACTGTGTAAACAAGAATCGTAACGAGACTGAATCGACTGCGATTTCACTGTCGATCGGTGCCCGGCCGCGATTAATATTCTATCGATCAGCCATCGGCGCAATTGCAACCCCTCGAGGGGTTGGAATCATTCGGTTCGCGAGCCGTTCGAAACTTTGAGGGTTCTTTTGAAGAGGCTCGTGGCTCAAGGTCGTCCGTCGCCCGATCTCCCACAATTTTACCCTTTTCAAGAAAGTTGTTACCCCAACGCAAACCATGGCGATCTTTAAAATAATACCCGAATGATACTGTTGCGAACCTTTTAAATCAAATCAATATTACTCAATTTCTGCCGATTGAATCGAATAAAGAAAATGTTGCATTAGGAATATCAGAAAGTCTTGATCTAAGCCGAATCCTCGGGTCCGTGCTGTGACATAGATCGTGTAGGGCTATTACTTTCTTGTGACCGAGTGGAGAATGCGCCCCAGTGGTGGGAATAGGCGAACTGACTAAGATCGTGTAGCTCTACTTCACTGTACCTTCAAAAATAGGAATAGCAATTAGCAATTTTTTTTTGTCACTTGGAGAATAAACTTTAAATGCCGTTTCTCCTTTTCAGGTAAAGCGTTTGTGTATACAATGTATATAATGTAAATAATGTAAATAATATTTATTTGAATCAAATTAAATCTGCTTTTCAGAGCAACGCACACGAGTTTACTTCTTTTGCCAATTTCTAAGATAATAATAGAATAATCTGATGAAACGACATTTAAAGTTTATTCTCCAAGTGACAATTCCCTTTTACCAACGATTCTTTATTACTGAGGTTAACGTTTTGACACAACATCTTTTTTCTGTTTTTCCCCCACGACTCTACAAAACTTTTCATCTGTCTTTCCTATCTCTCTCTCTCTCTCTCTCTCTCTCTCTATCTATCTATCTATCTACCGTCTGGAACGATTCTCTACTCCACTGTTACTTGAAGAAATACCGTCAAATAATAAATTAAAGAAATACATTTTCTTTACATGTTGTAAAGCAATTAGTAATTAAAACTGTGAACTGAAAAGCGACTGAAAGTTTGAAGAAACTCGAACGTGGAGAAGTTCGCGGTTGTTTCGCAAACAGTCCCGCGACCCGTGGAAATTTTTTCCTCGACCGAACGACGAGCAAATTCGATCGCGCACTCGAGGTTACATTGTTCGAGCATGAAATTGGTAGAAACCAGAAAGCTGCGAGATTATATACGAGCGCGTTTTGTTTCTGGCGTGCGGAGTCCACGGGTAGCAGTGCCTGAATCGTGTAGCGATTCGAAGACGATGGATCGAGATGCGTGATAACCGTTACCGAGGTAGCAGCGAATCATTTGTATCCGTTCCCGTCGTCGTACATAGGAGCACAGATGTACTTACCGGAGCCAGCGGAGCGAACCGTTCGGAGAAACCGATGGGCATAATTTCGCATCCCATGTAAAACTGCTGCATCAATTTTCTACCCGATCTATGCTTATCCACGGAACGAAAGATCAGCGAATTCTCAACGAGACCGTGAATCTTTTCAACCGAACGATAACATACCTATATTTGTTGCGGCCGCGATTCTACTAGCTTCGTCTGCTTCGCTGAACGTATACCCGCCACTTCCATTACTTGAACATGTTCAGGAATGCATAGTATTATCAACAGATGTACTATTATGCTTGGACGAGTCTACCGAATAATTCTCAGCAAGCAGAAAAGATTTCCTTGAAAATGAAAATCTTCCAAAAAATTTCGGGTAACGGAGGAAAATCTACGATCAGAATTTCTTACCGATTCTCGAAGATTAAAAGCAAACAGTTAACAGTGGCATAATGTAATTTGATATAATTTCGTTAGGACATTTTCGCGGTGGGCTTTTACCGGCGGCAACAAGAATCCATTTCCCGGGATGACTCGCTTAGACTGCTCGCGGCTGCTCTATCGCAATCGAATACGATTAGCCGAACGAACGCGTCGATCTCGATGAAATTTGAATACCTGACGGCTTTGGCGAAGGGCGTCGAGCGTTTGTCAGCTTTGCTATTACGCGGTCGCGTCCATTTGTGAACGGAAGCACTTACGTCAGTTCCAAAACTAGCGATGCAATTCCGTCGATACAGCACACGCACGCACACTCGCCACCTTCCTCCCTCTCTCTCTCTCTCTCTCTCTCTCTCTCTTTCTCTCTGGTAATTCCCTGTGCGGGAAGAAAAATGCATCGCCGACGAATGCGTTTGCGTGTCCCGGTTTTTCATCCTCGAAAAATCGATTCTCCTTTTACGGCAGTTTAAAAAACTAGATAATTTGACTTGAAAATTCCGCCATATTGCAAGTAATCAAGATCGCTTATTTCCCTCCAATAAACTAACAAACAACTTCAGTTTTCTTGTTTCGAATCAGTAGAAACACTGAAATCATAGCGACCGTCGACTCACCCTTCCAGAACATAAGTACTCTATAAAAAAATATATAACTCGTGCAATTTTCATTGTTTTCACTTGAAAAAAATCACGCGTGTACTTCAGACACCAATGGATATGTGTGCAAAATCCCAATGTGAAAGGTTCGATCGCTTCTCCGAAAATAATTCCTAAATTCGCGCAAAAGCTACGAAATTCCTATTCTATAACTCGCGGTTGGTCTGCGGACACTTTTTGTGATTAAAAGTTTCCCAGGATAAATTTATCGGATCCGATCCGGTTCGAGTCGAAAGCGCGGCGGAATGATCGCGAATGTTTCTGGCGCCTAGGTTCGATCGTGAAACGGTAGAATTGGATGATGTTACCGTGCTATATCGTTCGGAGCTAGGAGATGGGCCACGGAGGCTCCCGATGAGACGGAAAGGGAGAGGTCAATGGCTGTATTCGCGCGTTCCAGTTCCCCGAGCACCTGCACCTTTCACCGAATTATAGGCGCTGAATAGCGACGGAGTTTAACCGAGTGTTCTTGCTTTGTCGCGGATCGTCGCGATCCTCACGGCAGGCCGAACTGTTTTATTTTGCTGATCGGTGGCCGGGTTCTGCAGTGCAGCTTCTTCGCGGTCTCCGACGGAAGAACGTCTGCTCTATCACGCGATACAATTCGATTTTGCCTGGGATCCTCGATCGTTCCAATGGATCGTCAAATGTCCGAGAAAATTGTTTCGCTAACACGTTTCGAAAGAGAGGGGCAGCATCAGTTTTTCATTTGTGTGGCGTTGTCAGGGTCATTTGAAGGTCAACTTTGTTTTTCCAAATGGAATTAACCATAATTTCACTATATTTAACTATAATTTTTATTAATTTAACTATTTATTTTTTTGAATTTAACTATATTTTTTATTATGGGTTCTTATTGTACGTAAAAAGACCAGCAATTTTCGTAGGATACTCTTTTATCCGCGCACTAGTTTCGGGGATGTTTAACATAAACAAGAGATCAAAAGAGGAAAATTTTGTTTTCAAACGGTACGTGCTAGTACAACTAGAAAATATCAACGATTGGCGTCAAAGAATTGTACACAATGCCTTGCTCTACTTTTCTTTAAATATCTCCGAAACTAGTGCGCGGATAAAAAACATATCCTACGAAAATTGCTGGTCTTTTTACGTACAATAATATCCCATAATAAAAATTATAGGTTTCCATTTGAAAAAACAAGGTTGACCTTCAAGTGACCTTGAAAACGGCATCGAAATAAAAGACTGATCCTGCCCCTATCTTTCACCCTCGAAATCCGAATTAATATTCGGTTGGAAACTTTTCAAATGAACACCCTGTATTTACAAGAGTCTATAGAATCTTTCTACTCGTGGGGCACTCGTATCGCTTCTACGGTTGAAGCGGGAAAAATTCATAAAGTGGAAAATTCGACACTGAAGATATGGAGATTCCGCAAAAAAAGAAAATTTGTGTTCTCTTTGAGTTTGAGGGACAACCGGGATCGACGCAAGAATCTTTGAATCGGCGATGCGCGTGCCGCAGCATCCATTTCGGTGGGGAAGCTGACCGAAACGGTAAACGCTATGAAAATTGCAGGCCTGCTCGTCTAAGCGAGTCGACAGGTTCATCACGATTCGAATAGCCGCGATTCTCGACGGTGACGCGGTCGACGATGACGAACTCGTAAAGACGTTCGGTGATATCCGTGCCGAGGCACCGGAGGCCTCTTAAACTTCTGTTCCGTCAGGTAATTAACCTCATCGCCACCCTACAACGGGACGAGACTTCTGCGATGAATTAATTAACTGATACGAACCCGGCTAGACCCGCGAACTACGAGGACAGATATTGTTAAGCAACGAGGGCTTCGAAAATTAGATGGCCGAGATTAAACCGGAAGATAGACTAATTTCGTCCTCGACAAGGCGCCCGAGCGCGCTCCTCGAGCACCGGGAAATCGTACGTATTTTATAATCAACGTCCCGGAAGTTTTAACGTTCCTCTCTGTGAAGGGCAAATCCCTTCCAACGGGGCAATTATGGTTTTTTTCTTTTCTTTTATTCGTCGCATACTAAAATTCTTTGTGCTCGGAAATTTCTCCCGGATAGTCTAACGGCTCGAATCCATTTTTGAGCATATAAGAAAAAACACGAAAGAAGCGTACGGTCTACGGGACTCGTCAAAATGGCGCGTTCTAATATTTTTAATTCACGATTGTAAAGATGCGTTCAGCCAAGAAAGGCTAAAAATTTAGATAGTCACATTCTTGAGACTTTTAGAAAGTAATGTAAAATGGTCACTTCGAAAATGGAAACATCTCTTCGAAAAGTGTCTTTCTCAAAAATTTTCTTCTTAGCTCTCGAGCCTGTCCTTCGTATACAGTGAATTCTCGATATATGTCGACAACACGGGTCTTGCCAGCGTCATGTATCGTCCAGGAGACATACCTCGAGCTTCCCGCGGTAGTGGGTACAATTCCGCGACGTTTATCATCCAGGCCTCGGCGACATATATCGAGAAATCACTGTATTTATATTATTTTCACTCCGCTGAAATAGAATTACAAACACCGTATTAGAAACACAAGGTCCACGCGTCTATTATAATTGCTAAAATAGCAAATCTTTTCGCATGCTTTTAGAATGGACATTCGAGTTGCTGGCTAGATGTACGACGTCCCTTTAGAGGAGACAGCCGAGTGCAAAGGGCTCGAATGGATTATTCGAGAGTTCGCTGGCTCCGTTGATCTATAGATCGCAAAGAAAGAAAAAGAAAAGTACAAGGTAACTGTAAACGCGTGGAAACGTTAGCAGAAATTCTAGCAGCTAAGTTCGAGGTAAAAAGGGTCGGCGTTAATGGATGCCGTGTCTGGCGGACATTCGAACAATCCATCTTTAAATAAGAATAACGAAATGGCCATTCTGCCAGATAGAATTAATGAATTCCATTAACTACGTGAAACGCCCTCGGACAATGGCGTCTGGAAGTGACTGTCGAAGAACGAGGCGGCGATAAAGCCCGCAAAATCCTTCGCGAGCTCAGCTGAAGTATCGGGGGAAAAAATTCCTCTGATGCGTCGCGACACTGTGTGAAGGATCGAGGATCTAGAAGAACGTAGCTCGGATCGCAAAGAATAGGTTCTGAGCTTTCAAACGACGGCGTATAGACAAACAGGTAAAATTTATTTTTTGCTATAAAATCAGATATTGTATATGTAGATTTCGTAGGTTCATCTAACAGCAGCACGAAGATTCAATTTTTGTGCACATTATTTCAGTTTATGATTAATATGAGCAGTACTTTGACTTGCATTCCTTTCGCGTTCTTCGCGTCTACAATTTCATCCGATTTAACAACATTCGCACAACAACTTTTAATAATTTCATTGAATGTAACACTCGAAAATCTCAATTTATCATTAACGGAAAAGATCAATTCCAAATATTTCTCGCGGCACATGATAATAATGACGAAGAACCAAAGTAGTAGAAAAGAAACATGCTCACAGTGTTACCAACGGTACAAATAAACTTTTTGTAAATTGGATCCAAGCTGGACGCTGTTGGTCAAAATTCGACCACTTTTAACATTTAACATACAGGAAACTGATCTTTTATAAAATAACTTAAACTTTTCAAGTGTGAACGGTCACGTGGAGGCCAGACAAATCAAACTGAGATGACAATAGTTTTATCAGAATCGATACAGCTTATACCAATAAGGATCCTATGACATATTAAAGAAAAACAGTTACTTGAATTAATACAGTGATTTCTCTATATATGTCACATGGAGTGCAAACATAACACGGCTCGCGTATGTTTCCTGGTCGTTGACATATATCGAGAATTCACTGTATAGCGAATTCTCGGTTAAAAGGTTAAACGGCGCGAGCGGGAATATTCCGCTATGGTCGATTACTGTAAATTCCGGATAATCTGATGCATTATTAGCGATACGTTAACCTCTTAATTACGACGTTCTCCGGATTAAACCCGTGAGCGTTTTTCTACGGCGACATTCATATGGTAATCGTTGTGGCTGGCTAGAATAATTCAGAATTAAATTATAGCTGCGACCAAGGTAAAAATGGCATTGTTACGAACAAGAAAGAATTTTACACTCAGTTATTTTAGTTTCGTGAAAGATTTAACGTGGAATACCCACTAAAATTTCTCGAGTGTGTACACGCCCTTTGCGCAAGTACACGAATAGTCTTACGAAGATGTGTATGCGCACTTTCCGCAATGCAAGGGTTAATGAACCTATAAAACGGTCAGATAAGCATTATCCAACATTTTATGCGCCTCTATATTCCAAAATAATGCTATTCTGCCGCCGAGAGAATGGCCAGTAAAAATTATTTAATTAATTCTTTCCGTACATAAGGGGCGAATAATCCTAAATATACAGGGTGTCTCATTGAAAGGTGGTGGGCATTTTTCCAGACATAGAAGATGCGCCAACTTCGTGTTCCTCTTTAATACTTTAGTACTGTGAGGCGTATTTTAGCCACAGACTTTTTCGAAATTCGAAAATCTAGATTGAAGAGTGCAAGTTGAAATTGTTGTTGCCGTCGAAAAATCCAATAAAAAATCGTGGGTTTTAAAAAATTACGAGACAATAACGGGTAGGCAACGTGTTAACACAGACAGAGATTTTAATTTCGCCTGAAAATCCGCAGTCTGTTTCTGAAAGCGTCAAGATCACAGTATCCAACGTTCTAAAATCGACTTTTTCACCAGCTCCGCGAAACCGCTTGGTCCTCCGCCGTGCAACTCCGCGATAAGTGCACGTTTAGCGCACGGAATCGTCAGCTTTCGATCGAATCCGTTCTCCACGCGCCGACGTCAACCGATTCCCGGGTACAAATCTCGATCTCGTTGGTCATTAGCATCCCGATCTGCGGAGATGGATGCGCTGGAAGTGCGTCCCGACAGCGAGCGGACCGTCGTTCTCGAAGAAAAAGCTGAAGGAGACGAAACAGAATAGGCGAGCGGGGCGGAAGGCGAATCAGAAGAATAAGGAGAAGGTGAAATGCAAGGTTGAATGCGCAAGGGTAGAAGTCGAGGGAAGAGGATAAAAGTAGGAGGACGAAGGAACGCGCGGACGGAGAAAAGATGCCCGAACGAAGACAGAGGCAGAGAGGTAGAGAGGTAGAGGGGGAGAGGGGGAGAGAAAGCCAGAAAGAAAAAGGTACTAAGAACACAGGGAAGGAAAGAAAGAGAAAAGATGCAAGGAGAAGGCGAAGTAGAAAAAGAAGGAGACCCGAGGGTGTGGGTGCGCGGGTATACGGGTGTACGGGTACGGGCTGATGTACATATACATGCTAACGAAGGGTATAGACACGCGGGTGGTTGCGCGAAGGTGCGCCGGCGCGTTCGCCACCAACACGAACACCGTTCGAAAAAGTAGACACGGACGAGGGTTGTATAGCGGTCTCTGGGAGCGGAGTTCGGAGAGGCTGCACGGGGCGGCTGCGTGCTCGAAACCCGAGCGGCGCGAGCGCAATGTAGTCCCTCGGCTATCCTTGACGCGGGAGCATCGTCGTTTCGAAAGAGCCGCGACCTTCCGCCGCCGCCGTCGCGTCGCGCGCGTTCCGTCGAAACGTCCGAGAGCACCGTCGACGACCAGCTAGCTCCTCTCTCAACACGTTCACCGACTCCTTCGAAAACCAACCTGGTCTCGACCCTTCGTTCGACTCGCGCGTCCTCTTCGTCTTCGTCATCCCGTTCGTGCTACTCGACAAAGTGCAAAGCGTGCCAGGGATGTGTTGTGACGTAACCGGTGAATCGCGGGATCTCGTCGAACGAGGATCGATGGCAAGCCCCGCTCAAGAGGACAACCCACTGACACTGCCTCTGACCCTGCCTCTGCCTCTGCCTCTGCCTCTACCTCTGCCATCGATGCTGGCTTAGTCGTCTTCGATCGGCCCGCGAACACAATCGACACCAGTCCGCGGCGAACCGCCGACGCTTATCTCGGACAGCGTAATCGCGGTCGCGCTCGGTCAGCGGGACGCTTGCTGCCCGCCGCAAGAATCGAGATCGATCTACGAGCCACCGGGAAATCGTAAGCTGCGACCGCCCGCCGCAACTATTCCCCACGGAGCCGTTCACAGTCTATCGGGACCAGCTGATGCTGCTCGATCACGGGATTTTCAAGACGGTGCACCACCGACTAAACTGCGTTCCCCGGAACAGCGTGTCCCCTTACCAACCAACGAACCCGAAGAGAGAGAAGACGCAGAGGAACCGTTGTTGAGGATCGTTCGAAGATCTCCCGTCGTTTCGCTGCTCTGCTCCGGTTTCAAGACCTTGTTCGGATCGCGAAGCTCGGTTGCGAGATTTTAAGGAGCCTTCATCCAAATTGCCTCTTCAGAAGTCGTTGTAGTCTTTTCAGCTGGATCCTATCAACGGAGACGCGACACAAGCGACCGTTAACGTTCGTCGCAAGATTTTCAGAGTCGCTCGAGTCTCCCGACGTTAGAAGAATCTTGCGAGGCTGAATCGCGGATTCCAGAGAAACGAGGAGCCTAAACGTGATCCAAATTGCGTCTCCAGAAGTCATTGTAGTCTTATCAGCGAGGACGTGACATAAGCGACCGTTAACGTTCGTCGCAAGATTTTCGGAGTCGCTCGAGTATCCCGACGTTAGAAGAATCTTGCGAAGCGGAATCGCGGATTCCAAAGAAACGAGGAGCCTAAACGCGATCCAAATTGCGTCTCCAGAAGTCATTGTAGTCTTATCAGCGAGGACGTGACATAAGCGACCGTTAACGTTCGTCGCAAGATTTTCAGAGTCGCTCGAGTCTCCCGACGTTAGAAGAATCTTGCGAGGCTGAATCGCGAGATTCCAAAGAAACGAGGAGCCTAAACGTGATCTAAATTGGGTCCCCAGGACCCTATGACACAGAGGGGACACAACAAAAGCTGCCATTTAACGTAGGATTCTAAATAAGCCGAGAGTTTGAACCCGGATCGAATCAGACTCGCACAGACGAGTCTCATTACTATCTGCCAACGGAAGCGCGGAAAAGTTGGAGAAGCTGTTCTCGAGACTGGTCGCGAGATTTTGCATCGTTCCCCGAGAATCAGATTCCGCGACTCTATTCGGCTCTCGCGAAACTCGATCGCAGGTCCTTAAAGAGCCTGTTGAGGTTCACTGGAGCTTGAACTCGATCCAGATTGGACTCCCGTAATATTCCCGGAGTCTGGCGATGTAGCTGAAGGAAAAGATGTTCGTGCCGGGCTGTTCGAGTTTGGTTGCAATCGAAACCCGGTCTGAGTCGAGCGGTCGAAATTCTTCCGGGAGATTCGGAAGCTAAATTACAAACCAGGTCTCCAGAGAACGTTGAAATCATACCCTGAAAGATCGGGACAGCCACCAGGCGAAGCTCGACCGCAGGATTTCAAAGGAGGTCCGATTTTTCTCGGAGCCTGTCCCGAATTAAGTTCGAGAGGAAGATCGAGAGGTCCGCGCACGTACGCACACGCACACACCGGTCGGCGACGTTCCGAAACTGGGTGACCGATCGAACTTGGCACCGCATCCTCCCGAAACATCGAGCACGCCTCGATACGATCGACTCGGCGCGACTCGTTCCTCAAACCGAAGGAGGACTCGTCTGCGGAGCGACGGCCACTCTCCGGAAGGAACGGAATGATGTCAGTGACTCCGCGTGAATCGAAAAGGGACGCAAAGAATCACGGTCCGAGCGTCGAGTTCGGTGTGCAGGACGAACACATGCCAGGGAAACCGGTGTCGAGACGACACTAGAGCGTTTCGGTGCGTCGAAAGAGAGAGAAATAGAGGAAACGAGGGGGTTTTGTGGGATGTTCCAGTGGAACGGTGGTGTCGCTGGACGCTCTGTTTCTAGATCGTTGCTAGAGATCGGATCCGAGATACCCGCCTGCGATCGATGCGGGAAAATCGAAGGTGATCGGGAAGCTTGAAGGAGCGATTAGGCTGTATCGTGGCCGGGGGTTGAAAGGTTATTATGCGGTTCGAAGACGATTAGCGGGCAGAAGGAGCGAACGGAAGCGGCGCGGCGGGGATCCGGAAGAATGCAGCGGCCGGGGGATGCACCGGGTTCGCGAGAAAATGCGCGATGAGGAATGATCGATGAAACGTCTCTGGAGCGTCGAGGAAATTACTTTAACGAGTCCCGCCTAATGCATCGCGAACGACTTTGCGGTCGTCAGCGCGGCCAGAGGCATAAAAGCGTCCACCTTTCCTCTGTCGTCGTCCCCGTCTGCCACTGTCTCCGTTTAACGCCGTCGTCGTTGTCCCCGTGGCCGTTTCAGCGACGATTCACACGAACTAACGCCGTCGCCGACGACGCGCCATCGCCACGCAACGAAACGAAACGCCACTGCCGTTGATCGCAATTCGCAATTCGTTCTTTCACCGCGGGAAGATATCGGGCCGGTCCCGCCGCGACACAGTGCGCCGGTTGTTTGTTCGGGTTTTCCATGAAACTAGTGAAACAGTGCTGTCGTGTCGTCGAACGCGGAGGAACTGGTTTTTCGACGTGAACAGGACTCGCAAGGATCTCTCTTGTGGGAGATGCCACGCTGCCGCGACGTTCCGAGGAAACGCTAGGAGATAGAACTGGATGCGAGACACTCGACGGAACGCCGGGAGATGCGCGCGAGATAGTATATCAATATGTGAAAGAGCCTCGCCGAGGAAAAGCGATGTCTCCTTTTCTTCCCATACTCATCTGTTTTATCCTTTCTTTTGGTAAGTCGAGACGCCCTGGCGCACAGCGCTCGAAAACGCGAAATTTAGCGACGTTAGTCTCGCATTGACTTATGTTGAATGCTTATTGCTTTCTAAATATCCATCAACCTTGAAAATGAAAAAATTAATCAAATTTAATAAGTACTGTTACTGTAATAAACGGTGAAAGTTGGATGTTTTGAAGATAGCCTTTCTCATGGAAAAAATTGATTTTCTTCTTTGAGATGCCGTGACGATCCTTTTTAATATTTTCCCTCCAATTTCTTTTGAAATGAAAGGTTTATCTTTGAGCTGTAAATTACATTATATACATTATATTAAACATGTTATGCCAAATGGAATGTAGAAAATTTTCAAAATTCTTAAGACCTCGCAAGGAATATCTACTGTACCAGACGAGATCATAGAATTTTACAAAATGAAGTATTTTCAGCATACTTTCTTCTACACAATCATGTAAGAATTATTTCCCATCTCGTCCCACATCACAAGTTATTATTGTTTAAAGTCGCCCGCGTTCGTGCGGCTATGCGCATAGGTATACCTCAGTACACTTTGTCCATTAGTTCAGTATATCTTCTAAGACAGAAGAGATCATGGAATTTTACAAAATCGAATATCTTCAGCACACTTCCGTCTATATAATCGCGTCTATAATCTATAGAATCACGTGTTATTATTGTTTAAAGTTGTGCATAGGTTCTCGGGTTCTACATCGGGACTCTTTGACGACTAAAAAACACTTTAGGCACTAAACCAAATTTTATTTAAACAGCGATTTTTCAAGAATTTTAGAAGATTCTGCTGGACGCTTCTCGATGACAGTCGAAAGATCTTCTTATTGTATTCGCTTATTTTTCATTCTTCTTCATCTTCTTCTTCTTGAACAGTCTCTAATGTTCGTGCACTGATTGCTCGCTCGGTTTTTGTTTTGGACTTTGCTGCCACTTGAGTTTCACTCGCAGTCGTATATCTTAAAAGGAATAGGAAAAGTTGCGACACCATTGTACGGAAATAAAACGGAAAATAATTGAATAGAAAAATATAATTAATTAAATAGACTCGAAGAAGCGTAACGTTCAGCGTATCGAGCTGGAGCAAACGGCGGCAGCGAACGTGTTAATAAGTTTCCGGTAGATAAAGCGGCGGGGATCTTCCCGGGTAGCTTGTTCCCATCGCTTCCGATTTCCGTCGAGGGGGTGTCTTAGGTTTTTAATTGCACGCCGGCTAATTGTTAAGCCGTGCCGAGTCGAAACGGATAAGTAATTCTTTCGAGGACGGAGATTCTTTTCCTTTGAATTGCAAATCCGGCGTTTAGCTCGCGCCCCGTGCCCGGGCTTGTATTATTCATGACATTCCGCTCAATTGTATAATAGCAACACTTTGACGGAACATTTCGTCCCGCGGCGAGGGCGGTACACACGGCACACGACACAGGACATAGAGAACGGGGTTCAGACCCGCATATCTTTCGGCTCGATTGAATCCGATGAACCCCCAGCCCTGAACGAAAGGGAGCCGAAAACTACTCGGCAACTCGCACCCTACTGCCAACGAAACTGTTACGTCGTTTCTCTTCCGCGGATCGACAATGTAACGCGCCGGAAGAATTTCAGAGCTGTTTCGTTGCTCCCCGAATCACGAGATATGGTCCCTCCGTTGTTTCCTTAATCCATTTGCATCGTACCAAAGCTGGAAAAATAATGTCCGTGTACAGCAACTTCGTTTTTTTTTTTTTTTTAGCGAATTTAACACTACCGGACGAATCGAAACGATTACTTTAGGCTCCTTATTTCTCTGGCACAGAAACTGTGAAGATACTTTTCTTGAATACCAAGTGTACTCTTGCAATTATTACAAGAAATTGATAATGAGTAGACTGCGGATCTTTATGCAAAATAAAAAATATTTGCATTGATTGCAAGACCCAGGAGCGAAATAAAAATTTCTTTCTTCTTTTAATTATTTTATTAAGCTGAAACCAATACGTCAGTGCCTGTAAATCTTTTTAATATGTCCACTGCTTTAAATTGTGCTTACCCATTTTTGTCATAAGTGCATAAAATCAGCAGTCTAATAATGAGCGACTATCTATCGTCGAACTCCGTTTTCTTAGCTCTGCACCTCCGATATTTCTTCCGAAGAGGCAAATTATAATAATTAATCTGAAATTCTGCACTTTTATCGTGTTACTGGAATTTCTTTCAGTTTCAATTTTATGTCAAACTATACATAGCGTACGTTGACCAGGACGCCGATAGGATTGTTCCAGTTTAAATTGAAAATTCATTGCGTTTCGTCAATGACGTTTCGCATATAATGCTGTCTCGTATCGATACGATATTAAACCTTCATTCCGACGAGTGTGTCTTATAATTTCGTCGAAGCGAAACTCTGTTTCTGTTCAAATTGAAAATTTCGTACCTCATTCGCTTAATTTATGGAAATGCTTGTTACAATTAAATGATTCTACTTCGCATACAAAGCCATTTAATATTAACGCAACACGAGGACCCCCTCCTGAAAATTGTCTGCCTCTCTCGTATAATTTCGTCCAAGCGAATGCTCAATTATTTCTGTACAAATTGAAAATTTTATGTGCCATTTGCTCGATTTAGAAAAATTCTCGTTACGATTAGCGTTTCGCGTGTAACAGTGTTTAATGTCGGCACAATACGCAGGCATTCGCCTCGACCAATTATCATTTGGTTCGAGTCAAAATCATTTTCTTTTCGTTTGAAAATTTGCGCTGTTCGTTAACACTGACGGACTTCAGATTCTTCATCCGACGATTGTTCAGACTGTAAAGATTTCCCGACACAGACACGAATGGATCGAATGCAGTACATTAAAATGAAAATACAGCTGGATTATTTTCAATTCATTAAGATTATTAACACTAAACGGTCGAAATGACCGGTATTATACTTTATAATTATTGAAACTATAAAAATTCATTTATGGAAAATAGTGGAATATATCTCCTTATCCAAGCATTCATTATATTGAAAATTACGGGCAATCTCAATAAATTGCCACTTTTATAAGGCAATATTTACCAGATACTGTTAATGCTTGGTAGGTTCAGTGTTAACACTAGGTTTACGGGAAAATGATGGTTTCTAATATTTTTAATTTACGGTCACTGTGATTGCGAAAACGTGTCCACGAGGAATTATTCAACAAATCTATTTCTTTGTGTTTATACTGTTCAAAAAAGTGGCTAAGAATTTGGATAGATATAATCTTGTTATTTTGATAAAGTAATGTAAAATGTGTTCTTGTGCTTGGAAATGGACATAGACAATTTTCATTTTCCACAAAAATCAACAGAACGTCTCATTCTACGGGACAATGACTTTTAGTGATGGGTTGCCTCCAGTCCTAAGTATCGAAAGATGGTTGAAATCGCTCTGTTTCACTTACGATGCGGTATAAAGTTCAACAGCGGGAGAAAGCACTTATTCCCGAGAACGTTCCTCGTTTCTTATCATTATACCCACCGGCGCGGGAACGCGGATCTAGAGTTAAGTATGCCTAGAGCCGTTTGGTTCACCGGTGAAAAGCTGATAGCGTGTTTCCCAGCGCGGGCGAGTGAAAAAAAAAAAGATAAAAGTACGGGGTTGTGGCCTTTTCCACGGAGCACGTTGTTGTTTCAGGAAACGCGAACGAGAACGAGAGAAGTGAACGAGAGTGAGTGTGTGAGAGAGAGAGAGAGAGAGAGAGAGAGAGAGAGAGAGAGAGAGAGAGAGAGAGAGAGAGAGAGAGCGGTTCGGGAAGTGGGTGTATACCGTTTCAATAACGCTTCTGCCGTTTATCCCTAGCGTTACTCACAATATACTTTTATACGATTGTCCAGGGGATCCTGTGAAGGGGGTGTCACGGCCCGAGAAAACAGAGAGAACAGAGATAACAGAGGGGGTGACGATTTAACGCACAAATAACTTGCCGTCCGTCTTTAGCCCGCGCTCCCTTTTCCTCGCGCACCTGCCGCCGTCGAGATTCTCTCTGGAGAGCTCGCCCCGTGAAAAGTTAGAATAGTTTTTCTCGAGGAGCTATGATTGTTGCGAGCGTAAAAGGAAAACACGCCCTGGGAACCCGATTTTACAGGATTGTCTCGCACCTTCTTTTCTCTATCGTATTACTCGCCGCCATCCTACAGTCTCCCTCTCTCTATCTCTCTATCTTTCTCTCTCTCTCTCTCTCTCTCTCTCTCTCTCTCTCTCTCGTCTCTGCTCTTCTGTGTTCCGTTTACATTCTCTCGTTCTCTTAAATTATTCCACCCGCTCGCGATAATTCCTTTACAAGCATTTAAACAATCCCTCATTGCGATCGGTCGAGAAGAAAAACGCATTTTCGTCGACAGTTTAAATGAATTCACCGAGACGGATTTGCTCGTCCTGTGATTCTCGGAATAACCCGTCGCTACAAATTACTTTGAAAATTTGCAAATTTAGTGTTCAACCTCGGGTTTCAGTCGTGTCTCGCGATCGCGTGGAATCGAACAATTATTTGCTGACACTTATAGACGGCGGGTCTTTACGTGAACAGAAGTTTATTTTCTCTCTTAACAAATTCGTAAGCAAAACAAAAGGAAACTGCATTAAACTTGAACGATAAAATATCTACAAATTTTCGCGTCCCAGCTCTGTAGCACGCTACAGCAATTTTAAAAATCACATAGTAGTAGTAGTACTTTATTTTGTTCCAAATTCACATAGTCTCCTCCTTCCTTCCTCGCGCCGCTCCTAACCTGAAAATCACATAAAATCGGAATAATTATGAAAGAAAAATGGAAAAGTGGAGATAGCTATAGGTAGACTGCTGCGAGACATCATTCTTATTACGAAGGTCGTGTGAAAAATTGGAGTACGCGGTGAAGAGGTTCACTGGCGAAAAACTTGGAGGACGATTTCGAGTAACATAAAAAAAGAAAACAAACTGTAATTGCCGGCGTTGATTGGTGTCGGACGCAAGTGACGATTCAAAGTGCACGTCTCGTTTAATCCTGTCGGATTTACATGGGTGGGCCGGAGGGGAGGGTCTGAATATCGAATCGACGAATTCACTTTGATCGATCATCCATAGACCGAGTCGGCGGGCACTGAATTGCCAGTACAAGCCAGACTATGAGCCGTTTATACGCCGATCGAGACCGTTCGCTGTGGCGTTCGCGTTTATGACGTTGTACCGTGAAACGGCGCACCTAATTCCAACACCTCGACCCCGACGCCCACGCAGACGCCAACGGTTCGCCACCTGGCCAAGATTTATCCGCGCGAGGTGCTACCTTTGCGGAAAACCCGATACACGTCTCGCGCCTCTGATAAGTCCGATTAACAGCTAGTCTTCCAACACTATGCAACACAAATTTTCCGAGATAACTTGTACAATAACTATAAAATGTTTTGATATAGAAATAACTGTGTAAAATGTTATCAATAATTCCACGTCAAACATTTGTTCTGAATTGTACTTGGAAATTTGTCTGTTTTTTCAATTTCGGATTCTCGGTCGTCCAACAGTGAGCATTATGTCGATCACACGTGATGTTATTATCAAAACTGGATTCACCTGTCCATAATATTTTTCTATAAAAATTGGAATCGTTCGTGTCATTTGCTAGGAACCAATGACAACATTCAATAAGTTGTGGATAATCAGATTGCCGGAGACTTTGTACTTTGTGATATTTGAAAGGTTTGTAATCGTACAGTTGTAGAACTTTATGTGTTGATGCAATTGAAATATATCACGTAGTCTGGCCACTTTTCTTATCGAAGTAGATGGATCTTCTTGAAAACGAAGAAGTATTTCTAATTGTTTGTTTTCTGAAAGTGTGACTCGACGGATCCTCTGAAGTTTTGACTCTACTACAGATCCTGTTTCATTGAAACGTTTATTCAGATGGAGAAACTGAATTTCGCTAGGTTGTACTCTCTGTGGATATCTTTCTTCGCACACTAGTTTACTTTGTCTCTTATTTTTATTACACTCGTAAAAAATACTTAACATATCCACTTTTTCCTGCGTAGAATAACGATACATAATGATAACGTACGGATTGCCTGGTTGTTTCGCACAACTGTACTGGAACTAAAGAAATAAGCTTATCCTTTCAAAATATAAACATTCACACAGTCAGCGGAGGTCACATTGAACACGAGATATAGTCTTATCACTACGACATACTAGTAAATACAATATTACGAAATGTTAAATCTATTTCTTTTATTTCTGCTCTTGTATGACCCTGAAGACCATGGTATACTACATGGTCGAACTCGTCTCAATGTCTGATCTCATTTGACTGAAAAAATGAAGGTCACATTTGTTTCTAGAAAAATACTAAAAATTCAAAAAAATTGAGATACGCTATCATATTGCTAGTAAAATATACTGCAATCACCTCCCCTTCGGTTTTTTCTAATGTTTACCTTTTACGAAAAAAAAAACGCTGGTACAAATTGTCGCGAACACCCTGTACGTCAACAATACGGCTCTTGCCAACGTCATGTATCGTCCAGGAGCCGTGTTTATGGTTACACTCCTCACCGTCCAAGGCCTTTCAAGCATTCGGGGTATATGTACAGGGTGGTTGGTAACTGGTGGTACAAGCGGAAAGGGGGTGATTCAACGCGAAAAAAGAAGTCGAAAGTATAGAATAAAATGTTTTCATCCGAAGCTTCGTTCTCGAGAAAATCGAGTTTGAAAATGCAGCAAGTACGCATGCTATTCGATAGGAATTGTCTGCCGCGTCTGTTCATGACCTACCAATTCTACTTCCTGCGCATACTAAAGCACGCGAGCCCGACGGATCTTTAAATTCGATTTTCTCGAAAACAAAACCTCAAAACGAAAAATTTTTATTCTATATTTTCGACTTATTTTTTCGCGTAGAATCACCCCCTTTCCGCTTGTACCGCCAGTTACCAACCACCCTGTATATATACGGGGTATACCCCGCGACAGTGGGAATAATCACGCGACGTTTATCATCCAGGCGACATATATAGAGAAATCACTGTACGTCGAATTTCTAGCTTCAGGAATTCTGTTCCGCTTGAACTGTAGGAGCTAAGGGAACGAACGCGTTAATTTTGTCTGGATGTAATAATTTCGCTTGTATCGATGTTTACACAAATATACGTTTCAATTATTGGCCGTCGATTAAATTTACAATGTATGTACGACGTTTTTAAAAATAACGGCACATCGCTAATCATCGAAATCTCGGATCGCAGGAACAGAACGAAAATGTCGAAGAAGGCGCGTGGGGGAGGGGGGGGGGGGGGCAGGCATTTGAATTGCTAAGAAATCGCAGCCTTCTGGATGAAGGATCGTTCACGAACCTCTCGGAAACTATTCGCCTCCCGATGACACTTTAAACGTCGCATCGATCAGCGCGGATTCGATTGTCGTTTACGTATTGTCTCTATGATGTGGATCGAGGGTCCGACTTCGGTAAAGTTTCCCCTCCTCTCGCGCCGCGGTGTTCTCTCGCAGACGACGACGAAGACGACGCGCATGGTTCGATCCGAGATTGAAGCCAGGGTGCGAGTGTAGTCGGCGTTCTTGAAAAGTTTCGCAGCCGTGATCGGAAACGATCCCGGCAGATAGAGAGGACGAAAGAACCACTTAACCATTTTCCAGCGTATCTGGCCGATCTGATTCAACGTTTTCATCGTCTGCTATTATTTCACTCGGTGACCTCCGCCACCAGCGTGTCCGTAAAAGTCACATAAAGAACAATTTATTTAATGACACTAGAACAGGGTTTGTTCCAACTAGACTTGCGGATCTTTATGCACAAAATGAAAATTGTCTGCATCGATCACAGGAAATGGAAACCAAGTGGAATGTTATTTCTTCGCTTGCCAATTTTAGTAGATGACAAATTGTGGTATATTGACGTTTGAAATTTTTTGAAATTTTCCTATAATTTCAAATGTTATCTACTCCATTTTTCCGGTGCAATAATCAGAATAAGGATAGGAATAGGCAGAATATAGGTAGAGTAGTCAGGGTAGGGATGGGTGAGTCAGAGAGAGAAGGGGAGAGGAATGCGTGGATAAGATAGTTATTTTGTAGTAATTATAGGTTATTGTAAACCGAGTCCAATTCTTGGCCGTAAGGCTGAATAAAGCAATATTATTATCTACTCCATTTTTCCATAGTAATTACATCGTGGACTTTATGCGTTCGTGGGAAAAATCGGTAGGTCAGTTTGTAAACGGAGAAAAATTGACCGAGTATAATTGACGTTCTTCGGAACCGGCTTGTTCTCCCGACGTGCGCCGGCGTTTCGTCTTGTTCTTGGAAAGATACGCTTTATCTTGTATTCGAAAACACTTGCATCGCGTGCAGTTTACATCCATTTTGCGAGGCTCGTTTTACCAGGCGCGGCGCACCAGTCGGGACGTGTATAAATCGAATTTCTTCTGGCTCGCCCGAAGGCAACTGCGTTCCACGTTTTCTTGAAAGCCTCTCGGATCTCCTTACGCCGCGACTCGGAAAATATTTTTGCATTACCATGCCCACCAATAATACCATCTAACAACATATTCTCATTCTCCCCGTTGCGTCGGGTAGCTTTATATTTTCCGCGGCCGACGTACTCCACGCGCTCGAAAATATTTCCCGGAGGTCGATCAACGTCAATTAACGCGTTCGATCGGTAACGCGAAGTCAGACGAGTGGCAGCTGATCGAAATGTATTTTTATGCGATTCCGCGACGGACGATGAGATACATGTCGGTGGATTTTCTCTTTTGTTCAGGTATCCTCTGAACGAGTATGATTAACACTTTCAGCGCCGCGTCACCTAGAAATTGGCGATGGAATTATTTATCGAGATTTAACACACCGGGTTCACGGGACCCGTCGAAATCGACGCGTTCTATTATTCTTAATTTCCGATTGTTGGGAGTGCAAAGATGCATCCACGAGGAATTATTCGCGAAATTGATTTGTTCGCAAAAGATTTGACTCACCGGTAAAAGATTGATACAACGGACAGACAAACATTCTATTCGATTCGGAATCGTTTCATCGAACCCGAAAGAATGAAATGAGATCGGATGAAATGTAAATAAACTTCCTGTGTTGACAAAATGGATGCGATGAGATGGCACGAAAATAAGATTGTTTCGATTCCTCGCAAATACGGCACAGAATGAGAGAAAATCAAAATAAGGTCGTTTGTAAATATGGAACGATACGAGAAGAATCTCGAATAAAATTCTGTGCGTTGCTCACAGGATATGAAACGATACGAGGGGAATCTATTAAAAATACGATCGTTCGCGTTACTAGCAAATGAGAAATAAGACGACAAAAAAGTGACCACCGCAGGCAACGAGCTTCTTTCCGTCTCGGATCGATGCAACCGTTCGTTTGCTTTTCATTGCTCACCGGCGGGTCACCAACTTGCACGTTGCCAATTCTTGCTTTTCCTCCGCGAACGATTTACGATCGCTTAGGCGCGCGCCATTCAACTCGGCGAAGGGTTTTTTAAACACGCCGAAAGGTTTGCAATGTTGCAAGAAATATAGACCGCTGCATTCGCGAGAATCTACAGAATCGTTCAATGGAAAACTTCATTCGTATCAATTTTACGATTGAAACAGAACGAATCGTTCGTACATGGCATTGTTTAAACGTAACGAAGCATGTATAATTTTACAATAATATATACAGTGAATCCTCGATATATGTCAACAGCACGGGTCCTGCAAGTGTCGTGTATCGTCCAGGACACATACCCGAACCGTGTTATGTTTACACTCCTCGTAGTGGGGATAACTCCGCGACATTTACCATACAGGTGTTGGTGACGTATACAGAGAAATCACTGTACTGCTGTACTTGGGAGGCTCTGCTCAAGTATATTACTCAGCTATTGAGTAAGACTCATTCGTCTGGCTTCTATAATTAACCTTAGCACTCCTGGGGCTCCTCAAACCCATACTCTTCTTTACTCATTTCTCCTAACAAAATTGTCCTGCAAAAATACTCTATGAATATTTTACAATGCATTTAGATGTACATTTATAAAATGGAAAGTAGATATATAATTCTCCTCTCTCAGAATAAATGTTCACTTCTGACTGCATACATCAGTTCTGCGATTCAATGCTTAGTTCTGGGATTATTGTAGGAACTATTAGTTATACCCTTCTGTGCACTGTAATTTTTCCCCTATAGCAACGGGACTTCGGTTTGTCAAACTGAAATGTACAAACGACAGAAAATAATTTTTTGAGAATTTCTGTCACCCAAGAAAAATTGAAATTAAAATGTTTCCAACCTGTGGGTTCGAGGAGGAGCCCCCTCCCTTGGGAGTGCTGGGAGTGAGAATTCTTTGAATTGAAAATTGGATTAATTTGTCAAAATAAAGTATCTCATCGGAGTCACAAAGTATCACGTAGAACGAAATGAAAAGTCGTTGCCGGACAGCGTAATTCGTCGAAGCGCATCCCCGTGCGCGGACTGCGTTTCACAAAAGGGGTGCAAGGAGATTGAAATTCTGTTGGGATCGAACGTTGAGGGATTTCTTTGGCGAGCGAAAGGGACGAGGGGAAGAGCGAAACGGTGGGACAAATACGGGACAAAGTCTGAAGACTGAAGCGGAAATGGAAATTATCTTAGCCGCTCGTAAAAGTCGCGCTCGGATAGAAGGGGTAATGGAAACCAGAGCGGAACGAAAGGGATGGAACGAAATAGGATTTTGCGGTGGACAACCAAACCGGACCGGTGGCGTCCATTGTCGCGCGTAGTTAGAGCTGTGACGGACAAACGTTCACGACCGATCGTCGGAATAATTGCGAGAGTCGTCCTGCATGCAGGGCGGCGAGGTTTCTTCCTGAAAAGTTTTCAGACGAGGAGGGATGACAGCGGCAGCAGACGTGTCCCGTCGTTGCGCCTGTGTCGGACTGGCTGCTGCGCGGCCAACGGAAAATCCGCGTCACCGTTTCCCAAGGAGCTTCTTCCCTCGGGAACTTCTCTGGCTCTCTACCAGTTATTACTTATTCAACCATATTGCGGCCACTTCTTCTCCCCCCCCCCTACCACCCGGTTCCGCGCAGATAACTTCCACCGACCGGAATTCGATGACACGCGTCGTTGCCGAATCGAGGACTGGGAAACTCACCGTCTGCGACCTGTGTGGTGGATTGGATAATTGAGCTGTTTGAAACGAAGTCATTCGTGTGTTCCGACTGCTCCGGAATGTTTAGAATATTTGTTGGTTCGATGAAATGGTTGATATGCTTCCGTAATCCTGCTGCGATCCCCTTGATTCAGCCGTGGTACAGTCTTCTAACACGTCGATGTCATGAAAAATATGGGTAAATTATTGACTGAATAAGAAAACGTATCAAAGAGAACTTGGCATGGTACCAAGCAGATCGCACGATGCAATAGCTTTCTTTTTATCGTTCCTCTTTTTTTTTTGAGATATAACCTTTCAATTTTTTAAATTGGATATACGATATTTTTACCGGATTTCAATCAAATGTCTGTTTCGAGGTAACGAAAAGTATGTGTATGTTTCAAAAGCCACGTGAAAAAATGTGATTTTAATTTCTTTTTTTAATTTTTAATTCGTCGCGTTCAAGAGACTCGCCCTGTATATCTTGTAATAGGTCCGGAGGACCTAGGAACCGTTTCCGAACAATGCTTGAACAGTGTGAACAACGCGAACGCGCCTAAAATAATATCGCGCCCTGGCAGCCATTGTAATCCCGCCAAGGGAACAATAAAGTAACACGATCATCGCTGCTAATTATCATAACGTTTAACACTAAACCTACCACGGCCGGTCAAATTGACCTTTTCAAACTTCTGCGTACAATTTCGTACATGCAACATTATCACATCGCTATTTATCTTTACGACTTTTCTTACAGTATGTATACAATGTATTTTTCAATATTTATTTCTCGTTTTATTTTTTTCCCCCCAGAAATATACAGGGTGTTCGTTCGAAAACTTTCCAGCCGAATATCTCGAAAAGTATGAAAGATATTAAAAAAGTGTAAAACACGTGTCCAAGGATTTCGAAGGGGAAAGAGGGGGGCAGTATCATTTTCTTATTTTGGTGACGTTTTCAAGGTCATTTGAAGGTCGACTTTATTTTTTCAAATGGAAACCTATAGTCTTCATTATGGGATCTTATTGTACGTGAAAAGACCAGCAATTTTCGTACGATACTTTTTTTTATCCGCGCACTAGTTTCGTTGTTTTTTGCTGTACCCCACCACAATGTAAATATCAACCGTAACCTTCTCTTCTGTATTCAATTGTAAACCATGTGGTCGCTAATGACCTAGCTGTTAATGCGACCACTTTAAAGTAAACTATATATAATAATAATAATAACTTTTTTAAGGACGGGTCATTTTGACCACGTACGGTAGGAACAGGTATACAAGAAGTGTCGGTAGGTTTAGTGTTAACGAGATTAAATATTTTTCATGAGCTAAAGACGATTAACGCGGAGAAGAACGAGAGATAAGGATAAAAATCTCTGTTAAAGAGAAAACGCGCGCATGAGAGAAAATGGGAGAGGGGAGGGGGGCAGCTACGGATCCATAGATTTGAGCAGAAAATTAATTTCCTGAGCAGTCGCCGGCTCACAGATTATTACCCGATACACTACCTCCGCGAACTTACTTGACCCATTTCCAACGGGAAAACCTGCACAGTGTAACACACGCCAGACGATTGTCTCGATTGTATGTACATACACACGCCTGAAACGCGAAAGAAACAAAGCCATAAAGAATCCTGTTCGGATTAATCGGGCGACAGAGTGCGAGATGAGAAAGATCAGTAACCAGAATCATCGTGGGATTAAAAAATGACCAACCACACCCGTTCAAGTGACGCGTTTCGGATTAACGAATATATTTATTTATTCGAGCACGCGTTGCATTCCACGGTAAATCGATCGTTTGTTACGGACCTCCGATTTTCGGGATTTTTGCACATTTCCCCGGGAACAGGCTGTACCCATAAATTTTCACCAGAGAAACAATTTGCCGGGCTCGGACGAATTTTCTTTTCCATTATAAAATCAATTTTAAATGCTGACAATTATAAAGGAACGTGTGCGAAATTCGTTTGGCAGACTTTCGTGAATTGAAATCGTTTGGAATTTCATTTTAACACTTTCCCTCTGGCAACCTCGAAAATTCCGTGAAATCGGAGTAATTCATTAAACGAGATAAAAACGTGTCTCTCCTTTTTTAGGAATCGATTCGCACGAGGATATAATTTGAACGAATGCAGGGTAAAAAATGTGACATCGGTCGTTCGATGGAGGGTGATAGGTGCAGCGTTAACAAGATGTAACAGCGTCACAGGAAAGTGTAACTCTCGGTGGGAATCGATAAAATGAAATTGCTGCGGCTCGCGAGAATTTCGCCGCTCTGTTCTCCGAATTTCCGAGCGTGGTTTCGGGCGTGTGCAGCGTCAGGAAAGAAAGGTTTTTAGAGTGAGCTCGTCCCTCGTGGGAAAATTGAAGGATCTCCGGTGGCGCGGACCCTTAAACTTTCGAGTTGGAGCGGGCACACGAGAGTTAAGACGAGCCGGCTAAGAGCGCCGCGAGTAACCACTACGCAACCGCCTCGTCTCTCCTCTCCTCTCCTCTCCTCTCCTCGAGCTGCGTCGCACTTCGACGAAAATTAATTCTGTCCCGAGACAGGCTACGCTCGAATTTTCCTCGCCTCGACTTTTCCCGAAATTCGCGGCAACTCGACCGTGACACGAAATTGCACGAGCGCTCTCGAAAAAATATGTAATACACTGGCTCCGGAGCGTATTCCAACAATAAATCCTCAACTTTTGTAAAACCGTCGACGCTTGCGCTGTCGCGATTTTGTCGAAAAGCTTCCCGAGCCTCTGTTTCAGCTACACACCGTTCGTTTCCCTTGGAGATGGTCGCGCGCGACATAGCAACCGAGAAACTAACGTACAAACCTCTCTAAAAGCGTTGGAACATTTTTTCCGTGACCGAATCTATCCGTAGATTCAAAGATCGAAGTTTCCGCTTTGCAAAGACTAAAACTTGACGTACGATTCTTTTTTTTTTTTGCTGTTTTATAAAAAGGAGACAAGTTTGGTCCTACAAAGGTTTACTTTATATTTTACTGTAAATTTGGCGGAGCACCTCAAAGCTCGATAACACAACCCAAAAAGATCGTGTATCAACTTGTGGAAGCTTCCATTTTCAAATCTATGGCGGATTCGCGGTCCAATCTGCGCCATTTTCAAGAGAAACCGTGGTCCGACAGAGTCTAGACGTTCCGAGCTTGAAAACGAGTCTCAGATTACAGTGGTACGATCCTTTTTCACCGGATGATATTTTGCATCGTCCTATTTCCTGTCTGAATTAACCCCCTTGCACTATAATACTGAATCATACTCGTTTATGAAGATTCTGAACAGAGCCAGCCTCGTTTATCGTCCAAGGAGACATACCCGAGCCGAGTTATGTTTACACTCCTCGGCGTCCGAGGCCTCTCGAGCTTCTAGGACCTTCGCGGGATACACCTCGCGGCAGTGGGGATAATTCCGCGACGTTTATCGTCCAGGCCTTGGCGACATATATAGAGAAATCTGTTAATCTGTTTCGGAAATATGTTATTGATTTCCTTTAAACAGAAATACAATAAAATTCTCTTCTGGCGTTCTTAATGTACAGCTATTGAAGAACATATAGGCACAGAATAGATATAAATTTTCTTCTTTTTTCAGGAAATGACGAATTAAAACAAAGTTCCAGTCACTGAAACCGTGAAATAAATCGTAGTGCAATGGGTTAACGCGAGTCTCGTGTCGCATTGCACCTGCGAGCACATGAAAACTGTTTGAAATACACTGAAAAGAATCCACTGAACGTCGGGAGAATCTCTGTGTGTGTGTGTGTGTGTGTGTCGAATCCGATTGTTGGGGATAATGAAGAGTAACTATCGAACTGGATGGCACTCGGAAAGCGATACGGTTTTACCGCGAATCTGATGGGACATATTTTAAGGAACTGCAGCGAATGAATTTGACGCATGCATTGGGGGGAGGGGGGGGGGGTCGTTTATATCTAGAAGAATCGGTAGTTCCGGCATTTTCCTTACCCACTATTCTTCGTACCGGCATTGTTCCGACGGCTTGCGATTGTCGTGCAAAACCCCATTCTTCATCGCAGCCGGACCATTTGTTTCGAAAGTGGATTACGTTTGTTTCCTGAAAAGTAACAAAGCTGTTATTCTCATTCGATTAAAGTTTTAAACGTTTCCCGACTTGTTGGAAAACATCCGCGAGAGCACGGTAGCCTGCCCCTTTGTTCACGCGAATCGTTGACGAGCGGCCAATCGTCCCGGGCTTGTTAAAACTCTTTCCCGCGAACTTCAAAGTGGATTTTGCAAAATTAGATTCAGGAATAGAAGGACCTCTACGCGGGGCGAATTCGCGGGAACGGCGATTCGTTCGATAACGAACCCGATCATTTATTTTCACCTACCGCGGACCAGCTGGGACCAGATTAAGCGGTTTCGATTTTCAGTTAGCCGGAAACTGATGAGTGGAATCTTTTTTTACGTTCTTGCTCTTGGTTAATGGGTCGATTGTTTTCGAAGCAAACCTTTGGTTCGTTAGAATCTGGTCTTTTTTTTTTTTATTTTTGTAACGAGCACTACGAAACACCCGATGTATTAAGAATTCTCTCGTCAATCTGAAACGTGTATTGTTGTATTAAAAAGAATCGGAATTTTGTCTGAAAAAAATCTGAAAAACATTCGCAAAGAGTCGAGATGTTGGCTTGCCGTCAAGTGACAAGATACAAGTTGATTTTTCGAATGTTGTTCGACGGATGGGGGAGGGAGGGGATGCGCGATGTATCGGTGCACCGATGCTCGTGTGAATCGTCGACGGGAGCGCGACATCAATGAAAAAAACATTTCCGGGGCAGTTTCGTTGACAGGGAGACACGCGCGCACCGCGCACACACGATGGGAGTTTAAGAGGAGTTGGGCGGCGGTGTCCGCGAGGGTAACAGCGTGTAACCGGACCAACAGTTTCGGGAGCATCGAGCTATTTTCCTCCTATTCCAGCGGGATAACATCCATAGAGTGCCATTGTTCGCGAATGATCGACTCCCTCTTCCTCTTCGCGCGCCATTTGCCAGCCCCAAATTGGTCACCACCCTTAAATTATACAACGGAAAACGCAAGCAGTCGTTTTTGAACGCATTTTACCCCTGCCGCGACACGCTCGCCATTTTATTCGCGAATGTGTGTTTCGCGTCCGCAATTTTCACGCCGGATAAAACGCGGCGCGACACTCGGCCCCGATTCAATTGTGGAAATTCGCAATTTGTTTCGCGCGTAGCCCGCGGCGAGAAGCGCGCAAGACGATTTCCGCAGAGCCTGTAAATCTCTGACGCGAATTAATATCGATCACCGCGAGTCCGCGCCGGTACTAATTAAGTTTCACGGTGAAAAGGATTGTTCGAATGAGTTTCTGCTCTGATTACCGGACAACCGATACACAGGGTGTCGCATTCGCCAACAACCTAATACAGTGATTTCTCGATATATGTCGCCAAGGCCTGGATGATAAACGTCGCGGAATTATCCCCACTACCGCGGGCTATACGCCGTGAGCGACCACGAAGCTCGAGAGGTCTCCTGGACGATACACGACGCTGGCAAAACTCGTGTCGTTGACGTACACTACCGCTCAAAAGTATCCGGACACTTGCGAAATATGTATTAGCATTGCATAAAAGTTATTGTCGATTTTTATTAGTGTCTTATGCGATATCTAAGGTACTAAATTAGAAATTGCGTGTGTGGAACTTACCAATATTGCACTAAAATTAAATACGAGATTCATCGACATATCCCTGCGGAGTGTCCGGATACTTTTGAGTGGTAGTGTACATCGAGAATTCACTGCATCTCTTCCAATTGTGGAATATCGAAAAACATATTTTACACGTAATTTGAACGATACCAAGGGGTCGATGTCCTGCAGGCGGTTCCCCTCATATGTTTGTCCTTCAATCGACCTTGAACTTTGGAATTTTCGAGGAAGATTTTTCAAATCGAGCAAGATATTTGAAAAAGCTTCCTTAAGGAAAGTACAAACAATTTCTTTTTACTGAGAATTGTGAGATCTGAATTCTGGATGCGCATTGAGGAAAGGTAGTGTCGCTCTTCGTAATACAGTAAAGTTTCGATCTAAGCCGAACGGAGCTACACGATATTAGTCAGTTCGCCTATACCACGTCATCCGATACCGGGCCGGGTATATCGGTGTGAACCACTGCTAATCCAATTACAAAACTTTTGTTATTATTAATTATACCTTTATGAGACTTTCGCCAACTTATTTGTAGCATTTTTCTGATTAAAATGATATTGACATGATGATTGAACTAAACACGATACAATTTGAACTGCACTTAGTGGTTTAATTGACGGTATGCAGTGTGTTCTACGCAGACCTGGGCAAAATTTCGAGAAAAAATATTCAAGATACTATCTTAAATAGTATAATTTCATGTGGTTCAAATAAAATACCACTTCAAATAGAACGAAAAATTTCTTATGAATAAAATAATTTATTTGCATGATTATAGGTATTCTTTGGTTTGGTTCTCCGATTTCTATTGGACGATTGCAAAGGTTCATGCTCGATTTTTCAAAGACCTCAAGACGAGAAAGGAGTCTACCAGTTTGTCGAATTTATTTCCAAATCCAGCGGGAACTTTTCGAATCATCTAACGGTAGGGAAGAGTGACAACGTTCTGAACAATCCTGATCGGAATCCTCGTGTAACGCAATAATCTGCTCGAGATCTGGAATAAACCGGCGACGAAGAACGAAATCCTCTTTGGTCCCGCTACAAAAGAGCCATGAAATCGAATTTCCCGGATAATTGTGCACGATGTCGAACCGATCGTGAGTCGGAGATCGAGGATCGCGTTGCGTTACAATCTTCCAGGAGGAAGCTTCTGGCGTTAGCGTGGAACAAGCAACGAGGCAACGAGGCGACGAGATCGCTCGTCGAACAGAGGCTTAATCGACGCGAACGGGCGAGGAGAAATTTAAATAAACCGAGGCGTGGGATTTCGGCAGCGATCGTTGCTCGCCGATTTCGATCTGGGGATCGAGCGAATCCGCCGGGGATCCATTTGTTTTTCGGCCGGGAGAATAGTCCGGGGGCCCCCGGTAATCGTGAATTCGATCCTCGGAATCCGATGAAGGGTTCGAAGCGGAAATCGAGAGGCGCGTCGAAATCCCGGGGATCAGACCTGGGTGCGGGAACGGGATCGGGAGCGGAGTTGAAACCGAGTTGAAACGGAGTTGAAACGGAGTCGAAACGCGCGGCACAAGAATGCCCTAGCGAGAGCTTTTCTTTGCGCGACTGCTCTCCAGAATCAGCCGCGTGCACGGGAGCACTTTCGCAATGGAAAATTCTCTTTCGTTAGCTCGCCAGACCATGCGCCCCTCGTATACCACGCTTCGGAGCTTTCCAGTCCGGGAGTGGTTAAGACAAGTTCACCCTAAGTAACCACCGAGCAAGATACACGCTTGCTTTTCCACCACGGACACGCTCGTTCCGACCTCTAACCTGCGTTTCTTCCTTCCTTCCTTCCTCGCTTCCGATAGCTCTTAGCCTCTGCTTCGTTCCGCGTCGAATTCGGTCGATCATAAATACAGTGCTGCGAATAATTACAAGTTCAAGCTGATTTCTACCAATTTTCCTGAATACAATGATGATCTATCTCACCAGACTGCGGATCTTTATGCAAAGTCAAAGCTTTCTATCTGAATATTTTCGAACTGGGTTGAAATAAGAATTTAATTTCTTTCTCATTATGTTTAATAGATTGGAAATAATGTTAACAGTACCTTGAAATTCTTCTAATGTTGTTACTGTTCGAAATTACGCCCACTCATTTTTGTCATAAACGCATAATAAAATCCGCAGTCTACTTATCACATATTTTAGGCTCCAACCTTCTACTTTCGAGACTCATTGTTCAAATTTTTCTTAACGTGCTGAAGGTATTACTTTGAGAACAATACGTGCAGAATAAGTTATAAATTGTTTATCTGATAGATGTGTTATGTATGGAGAAGTTTTCTCCGCGTTCATTTCGATTAGAATTTTCTAGTCTCTTTTCCTGGGAACGAAAAGCGTCCCAACAGGACCCTTTTATTTATGGAAAGGTACCGTATGATTTCTTAACGTGAAAATCTCTAGAACCCGTCAATTAAGTTTCTCGTGGGAATAACCTCTTTATTAACCCCTTTTAACAAAGATCTAACTGAGGCCCGTTTTTAATTAGAAGCGACAAAAAAATGGGTAGTGTGACCCTACGTAACATCAAATTATAAGCAGAACACCCCATTCTGTTCTGGGGATATAAACCCGTTCATCTTCATTCTCTTCGGTTGGTAATTGTGCAGTCTCGTGTCACATTTGTAAATCAATTATAGTGAGATCGGGTTAAAATCAAAGTTTAACCTTATAGATTCCGTTAGTTCGGTGAAACTTCTATTCGGCATTTAACAATTACTCTTAGACCTCGCATTGTCAGTGCGTCAACACCGAGCATCAATAGGTAACAATACTTTCATTGTATATTTTACAGTTACTTTTAATTCGACACCAACACTTGTAACAACATTTAATTCAGAATATATTCGTCTTCTTTGGTAAATCGCGCAATAAACCCTTCGTTATTGCCCAATATCCTAACCCAATAATTGAACATTCCCACACGATACTAACTATCCTACCGGCTCCCTGATTTCGCATCAGGTTCGTCCGCGATAAACCATAGTCCAACAAAGATTTCTCCAACCTAGTGGCTCCCCGATTCCGCATTGGGTTCGTCCACGAAAACTATACCATCCCAGCGGCTCCCCGATTTCGCATTGGGTTCGTCCGCGTGCCTAATTAATTTTGGCCCGTAACACATGCAAAACGTATGAACTTGTCCCACGTCGAGAATAAAAAGAAATCGTTCATACTTTAACGCGAGGACCCATTCGAACGACTCGTGTTCGAGTCGTTGGATACGACGAGCTTGGGACGCATACGAAATACGATAAGTATTTCATTTTCTCTGCAGAGGTGCGATAACAGATTTTTTTTTTAATGAATTAAAAGCGACACGTAAAATTGCCCATCTCGTTCCGATATGACGCGATATCCCCAGCCGAATTTCTCTTTAGCACATATTTTTTAATTATTCGGGAAACGCGAATGCTTTCGTTTAATATCGCTGCTTTTACAATTTCCTCGCCATAGTAACAGCATTCTATCGATCCGATTTGTTCGTAGCGCAATTTACAGAAACTGGAATCAAATAAATAGAAATGGATTCAATGGATCGAGCGTTGCACGAAATCCTAAATAAAATGGAAATTGCGTTGTAGTTTATTAAATTTTGTACATCGCGGATATCCTTGGGATAGGGGGCGCCATTAGCGTATGACGTATAAAATCCGCAATTTTTTAATTCCTGTTTCGAAAGCCGCTGATATATCGTGAATATATTTCACCAGGCTTTCGCTTGTGTATGCACCAAACGTTAAGTAATTACGCTGGGAAGCCGAAAAAGCATGCGAAACATCGTCATTCTGTTCCATCGAGATCACGTTTATGTTTCTTCCATAATATAACGTACCAATGTTCTTACTAGCTCTGAAAGGAGTAACAAATACGCGAATAAAATATGTTCTTTTCTACGTCGCCTTTGCACAGTGAGTCCAAAAACTATTTGAACGCTAAATTTCTTATTCCCAAAAGATTGCGATAATTTCGTTGAAGCTTGCAGTCTCTACATTCGCAACACTTCCTAGGATTCTGTATTCTTTCCAGATACTGTAAAACGTTTGATTGCACGTCGATTAGCGCTGCGGAATATGTACTGTTGTAAAATCGAATACCATAAATGAAACTCGATGATCTGATGAAACAAAAAATGGCTAAAGTATTGTCCCCGAATCGTTCGTCGCGGCTAATCTAGAGCACCGTGCGAGGATCAACCGCACAAAATATAATAGGCAGAGTACTCGTTCGCTGTCCACTGAAAATCCTGTACTCGTTTCGCCATGGAAAATCGCTGGAGAGAAGAATCGATTGTTTGGACGTCCGTTCCGAATAGTGCGTCCAGCAATCTCGAGCCGATTATGCATCTTTTCACGAGCAAATAGCCGAGGGAAAAATCGGCGAACGACAACGGGTGATAGTCGTTCCGAAACAATTCAATATTCTCTACACACTATGTCCTGCCGGTTTGACACAGTTACGCTACGGCCAAGTGGAGAATTGAAGTCGATGAAAGAACGTTCCATCGTGTGTAAAAGAGAGAGAGAGAGAGAGAAAAGAGGAAAACGAAATCCAAAGTAAACGAGAAACAACAAGCACGGGTTTTTGTTGAGTCATCGGAGAGCACGGCGCACGGCGGATGATAGCCGGTTAGGCGATCGCGTAAATCTTTCAGCATTTAATCGTCTTAATAGCTGTATGTCTTCCGAGATTGGAGAGACGGTAGTTCAAACAGCGAGACGTTCCTCTCGTAATGAACGCGCGTGCAACGACGGAAATTTACGAAGACGTCGACAGCGTACTTCTTCCTCTTCCTATTCTTCTTCTTCTACTTCTTCTTCTTCTTCTTGCTCTTCTACTTACTCGGAAACATCCCAGTCGAAGAGTCCGCGAGTAGACGTATTTTAATTCTTTCGAAAGTTTGTAGCTTTCCGAAGTGTACCATGTCCCATAGCGCGCCGACTTTACGAAAGCTCTCGAGAGATCGCTTAAACGAATAGCAGCCAGTTAACTCGAGATTATTTAATTCTCCACCACCACCACCACCCCTCACCCTCGCTTTCGACCCGTCTCTTCTCGATTCTCAATTTTCCCTATTTTTTCCCACGGCAGTGTTAGCGAGATTAAATCCGGAGGACTTCGAATAATAAGAATACCTCGACACCGGCTGGCAGGAACTCGGGAAATTCAGGTGTTTGGAACTATAGCGAGAGGAATCGGACAGGTAGAGAGTAATAGTGGACTGTATGAAAGGACAAATAGTGTATTAAGAATAAAGCGGAAAGTATACATAGAAAGCGGTGAAAAGCAGAGGTACAAGAAAGCGGAGAATATGCAGAAGTAGGTGATACAACGCACGAATTTTTACGTTGATATATTCATTGTACTAAACTTAATTAGGATCTGTAACATGCAAGACAGTTGGAGGATTACTCAGTATCGTACATTCAATTTTTTGCAGTTTTTATTTCATTAAATAACTTACTTTGATCTTATGGAATTTTTGGGGTTTCTAGTTTCGCGTTCAAAGTGTTAATAACTGAGAAATGAAGCCGAAATCACAATTTTTTTACTCTTCATTTTCGTCTTATATTTTCATGGAGAAGCACTCCTTAAATTTTCTCCCACCTCTAGTCGATCATGCTGTATATTATACTACGTTTTATGCTAACAAAAGGATGCCTCTTAAATCTATAGGAAGAAGTTCCTTTTAGAAGTTGTTGGATGATCTAGAGCGGCGAAGAAGGAATAATGGTCTTGTTTCTCGACTTTCAGGTAGCACAGCATCATGTTCAAGAAATTTTCGGACCGACTTTCTGGAGGAGTGGCCAACCCCTGGAACGGGTCCCCATTTCGACATCTCCATGAAGTCGAACTTCACCGGATTGGTGGGGAAGGAGGTGTATCTGGTGTGCAAAGTGAAGAACGTTGGAAATCGAACGGTGAGTTTCGACGAACTTCAAGTACTTCCCGATTCTCCGCGAAATTCCAATTCAAGCGAGCTCGACAATTAACGAACAAGCTAATCGCTCCGACTCGTTCGACTTTCAGAACGGAAAGTACATTGATTTCTCTATATATGTCGCCAAAGCCTGGATGATAAACGTCGCGGAATTATCCCCACTACCGCGGGGTATACCCCGTGAGGGGCCACGTAGCTCGAGAGGTCTCCTGGACGACACAAGACACTGGCAAGACCCGTGTTGTTGACATATATCGAGAATTCACTGTATATGAAACAAGGATTTCTTTCCTAAAGTTTTCCCGATGAGATCGAGTCGAAGAGGATTTGAATATAAGTGAAAATAATCAGAAATTTAATTATACATAGGATCTAAATTCTAAAACCACCAAGCTCTAACACCTACCTTTATCACAATGATGAAGTTGAATTTATTTGCTGCAGCCTCCGCCCCGCGCTTCCTCATATTTGACACAAATGCGAAGAAGGATCAAGAAATCATATTTGCGAATTTTCGACGTAGGGAACGGACAGACCATGCGTGGAAATTCGCAAATTCGCGTGATTATAGATTTCCAGTCGATCCGGCAATCGGCTGATCCCTCGCTGGGCAGGTTGTCGCATGTTGCACCGGAAACGCGAATTCAAAGGTGTACATATCCGTTTCGACGGCTGGTGTCGTGTTTCTAAGCGATTGGTGGAAGGCGAAACAATCCGGGCCGCTTTCAAAGGCGGCGAGAGAGACATAGGTTGGGGCTTGTTTCGCTGGAGCGGCTAATAACACGCTATTAATACACCGTCGACGATAATAGCGGCGTTCACTACTAGGCGTATAAAGACCGCGAGCTAATCAGCGGTAGTTTGACTTTGGCTCGAACCGACCGATAAACAAAAGCAATTAGAATCAATGACGTAAAAGCCGAGATTTCGTCGCACGAGTGATACCGTTCCGATGCGTTTTAGAAGAACTCGAATCCGTGTCAAGTCGCGGCAGAACCTGGGTCTACTTTGACCCTGGTCAGTCACAATATATCAAAATGACCATTCAACTACTCCGAAGGTTTTCCTTGGATCACCGGACAACCGGAATGCATTTATTTCTCCTTCTTCGAAATCTAAAGATGACAAATCTGTATCAAAAAGTATGATTTAAGAGCCAAGGGTAGTCACGTGATTTTCGCAGAGTCTTCAGGTCGGTATCTGCTGTATAATTTCCATTCACAGTCTTCAGCCACTGACTCAAGACTTGGTCTTGGTCTTGATCCGACGGGTCTTAAGTCTGTGACTAAACTTGTCACATTTTTTGCTCTGTATTATCGATATCACGAATTCTGAAACGTGCTTTAAATTTTTGGCTTTGTTTCGCAGAGAATCAAGACAAAATATAGCTGAATTTGTAGCTGGAAATACTTTCTAGCGCGCCCTATTCTCGTTTTCATCCAGAAAACTCATCGAATGGCATAAAAATGCTTGGATTCCACGGCATGCACATCGTCAAATTTGGCCTACTTCTGACGCTTATATTTCCAAATATCTGCATAATCTCGTCAGCTGATGAGCAGCGCGCGCTAGATTGAACCTTCCTCTTTCGAATGATCCCTTTCCCATCGAAAAATATTCTCATATGACGACGAAAAGTTGAGGCACGTACAATCAATTTTCGCCTATTTTTGTCGGTAACGTGGTCACTCTACCTTATCGCGAATCTACGGAGTCCAAAATGGACATAGTTCAGCGAGACTTGGAACAAAATAGAGAGTTTATTCAGAAACGCGTAGCGGAAGATCCGTACATTACACCGGGAGCAAACGGTTAACTGAACAACTGTTACATCGACAACAACAACAGAGAAGTACCTTTAAAAATATATTTTTAAAGAATTGCGTGAAACAAAGCTGCGAACGGTCGCGAGCATCGTTAATTGTTCATTTGTGAAAAAGGTGCGTCGTCCGAGGGTTAAGTCCCACGTTCCCCTGTTAAACTTACTGAATCGTTGGTGCGGCAGTTCCCCACTCCCTCTCTCACTCTCTCTCTCTCTCTCTCTATCTCTCTCTATTCTCTCCGATGTACTTTCATTTTTTCTATTTTCCGTATTCTCGTGCCCGGTAAAAAGCTCTCGAAAGGACTCTCTCATTTTTCAAGCTGCAGTCGCGCTGCAATAGCCGCGAACAAAACGTTCGACATCATTACACTGTTCCGCGCTTATCCCTGTAGGGCAGGGAAACGCGAGTACGCAAGCGTCAACACGCGCGTGCAAGCTACGGGAACACGCGCGCAGGCACGCTTTTATCCGGAGAAAGATCGGCGGCTCCTTATTTTCCCGACGTCTGCCGTCCTCCTCTTCGTCTTCACTGCCGATCCCTTGTCCCCGTTTCACCTGGTTCGCGACAGAGAGAGAGAGAGAGAGAGAGAGAGAGAGAGAGAGCCTGTAATCCCGGTAAACGAGACGACGCGCGACGAGTCGACGAAGAACGGACGATCGTTCAACGACCGGTATCTCTGGGCAAACAACGTCGAGGACGCACGTCCACGATGAACCCGCCGCGTCCGTACGGCGTACTCCTCGGCGGATCTTTGTGCGAGACCAATTATTTTATCGGCGTGGAAACGCGTCCTTTGTCGTCGCAGTTTCATCCGTAGGATACGACGTATGTAAGTTACGTATTGTAACTGCGACGAGAAATGCGTCGGAGTACCGCGTGGTATTGCCACGAGTTCGAGGAACTGTTAATTAGTTCCTACTCCGTGGGAAAATTATTGCGTCACCCCCCCCCCCCGGGGAAGGTCCTGCGAAGGGGACTGAAAGGTGGAATTATGGACATAGGGTTCCGGGACTCGGGAAGGGAACGAGGAAAGGGATTAGGGAGACCTTGGGTAGGAACTAGGGAACTAGGTAAGGGACTGGGCAGGTAGGTAAGAGTACCAGAGAACAAGAGGAGAGGCCTAGGGTGCTTGGGAAGGGACTAGGAAACTTGTGACTGGACTAGAGAACTCGGGAAGAAGGGCTAGGTAAGGGTCTAGGGAACTAGAGAACAAGAGATGAGGCTAGGCAGCTTGGAAACGGACTAGGACTTGCGGCTGGTCTAAAAACACGAGAAGAAGGGCTAGGTAAGGGTTAGTGAACTAGAGAACAAGAGATGAGGCTAGGCAGCTTGGGAAGGGAACAGGGAACTTGTGGAGAGACCATAGTCTCTAACTATGGTAACCTAGTATTACCTAGTAACTAGGTAATAATCTAGGACAGGGACTAGGGATAGGAATGGAGTCCATATCGGTACAGTGAATTCTCGATATATGTCAACAACATGGGTCTTGCCAGCGTCGTGTATCGCTCAGGAGCCAGCGTCCGAGGCCTATCGAGCTTCACGGCCCCTCTCACTCAGTATACTCCGCGGTAGTGGGGACAATTCCGCGACGTTTATCATCCAGGCCTTGACGACATATATAGAGAATTCACCGTGATAAGTCCAAAAGAAAATTTTCGAACGACGTCTCCGAGTTGTAAAACCAAACTGACACGCAATACCGTAGAATAGAGGCGAAAACCTGGATTTTCTGCGGCAAGAATGAAAATGTTCGAGAACACGGACCTCCACCAAGCTGGATCCGTTGCGTGTCGTTAGATACGCAACAGTTTCGAACCGGGGCGAACGCTGTCCACGTCCGAGCGAGATTCGCGCGCGATTCCGAAAACCCTTGTAAATCAATCTCGGCGCGCACGAGACGTTTAACGCGGCCACGGCAATTCCGACGAAATGAAAGGACAGTAAAGGGAGATCGTATCCGCGGGGACGGAGCGGTGTGCAATTCCGTGGACGAGGGAACTCGCTCGCATTCGTGGACACGGCGCGCAGTGCTCTGAAAAGCAACTTTTTTTCTGGCCAACAATTCTTGTAGTTTGATATAATCAACGAATCTTTTTCACTATAAATTGACAACACTTTAAAACATCGGAATCCAAAACGGTTATTCGTTTCGGATGATTCCGTGATTGGGTGCGGTATTTTCGAGACAAAATCGTAAAATTCAAAATGACGTGTATTCTGGATACCCGTTATGCGATATCAGAACATTAATTTTGATAGTTGCAGTATTTAATCTTGTTGTAAGCGTCTTTTAAGCTATACGTTCACGATACAAAATTAATGGAAAATTAAACTTCGAGCGGGCTTTTAAAGGATTGGTTGAACTGTTGGTTAAATTGGTGCAACTATCTGGAGCATTGAAATTTTTACAACGAACACGCCACCGAGTTATAACGTTCGGGACGTGTCGCGTTAAGCGTCGAAAACGGTGCTCGCGAGCACGCGAACTGCATAGATTTCGCATGATTTTCGCGGAACAATGCCTAAGACCAACGTCCGCGATACGACGAGACACAAGAGGCTTGCACAGATGCGATGTCATCTGGGAACTCGCTCTCGCTACCGCAAATGTCGGATTCGTGGCCGAGCTGCGAGAATATCGAATCTTCCCGGTGACGTCATACCTCTCTCGCACGGAATACAATCAACGTTGGCGGGAAATTGGTTTACGAACCGCCACCGACCTACAGTTTTCCTCGATTCGCCCCCCGAAAATCGGGGAAATGTTTTTAACCGTACCGTATCGTGAAAATTACTTTTAGAAAAACACCGAGTTTCCCTGGCTGAGCTATCACTTCTGGAGATGAGCACGTCAATCGAAAATACGAGTACAATCGATATTTAAAATTAGGAGACCGTGATCCTAGGCAATGTAGTGGTTTAAGCCTAGATAATAGTAATTTCAAATAGCGGAGGGATTAACAGAATTGACTACAGAGAAACGACACACAGTCTTTACTCGATATATGTCCCGAATATCTAGCCGATAAAAGTCCCAGAACTATCCCCACTGCCGTGGGGTATACCCTGTGAGTCCTTTTCTACGTTCGGCAGTGTATCAGAGAATAGTATTTTCTAGCCGATATATGTCCCTGGGTAGACCCGTTTTGTGACATATATCGAGTAAACACTGTAAATCAAATGACATATATGTATATTTCTAGGAAAGGTTAGCGGTTCAGTGTTTGGCCGAAATTGGAGATGTATCGTGACATTAATTATAGTACAACGCGACATTATTCCAGTGACCCCGTTTTTGACAGCCCTGGATCGTTTTACCTGTTTTTCTTTTTTGTAAGCGTATTTTCACATAATTGGGGTTCACGCTGCCCCGATGGATTAAAAACACTTTAATGGAGCGATTGTTTCGCTCGATACGCGAAAACAAGCGCCCAAAGAGAATTTATATAACAGATTGCTATCATTCTTAGATATTGCTGTACCGTGTAGCGTTCCGCGTCGATTTATCTGTATTTTTTGTACGAATTAATCTCCATCTTTAAGGATGTTTGCCGGTTTAATCGTAAAAGAATGCTTTTTACGCAGAACGATTCTATGAAATTTCGCATGTACGACAGTATCTACTTTTATAGATTGTTAACAAAATGTTTAAACGGTCATACTGTTGTGAAAAAGAAAGTACACCATTGCGTTTGGGCGGATGTATTCGAAATCGTATTAAAAAAAAATCATGTACCCAACTTTTACGTTGAAAGCAGAAAAAATTTATAAAATCCGACTTTTTTCTTCGAAATTTCTCATGAAACAACGGCGCGATGGAGAACGACGATTTTTACCATTTTACCGACCGGTAGCGGTTGAATATCCTGCAGACTTCTTACCGATCACCGTGGCAACCGAGTAACAGGCTACCGGTCGGTAAGCGTCGGGGACAAAAGGCCGATTAATAGACTACCGGTCGGTAAAATGCCGATTGATAGGTTACCGGTCGGTAATCGTCGGTGACAAAAAAACTGATTAATAGGCAACCGATCGGTAAGCGTCCGGGACGAAAAGCCAGTTAATAGGCAACCGGTCGGTAAAGTGTTAAGAAACAATCGCCTGTGTCCACCAGGCACTGTATACAACTGGTTCGATTGCAGGCGCATCCAGGATCGCAGTTCTTTCACCGGCAATTGGTATCAATCGGACGTAAATTCCGATCGACGGGACGCGAGTACTCGTGACAGAATCACGTTCCCGGTTCATCGATATTGTCAGCAGATCATTGCGATTTAAATAGGCAGCAGGGGGCGTTCGGCCCATTGGCCCCGGAATGAGCTCGACACGCGTGTATCCGTGCATTTATATGCCTATGTATATACGATGCCCGCGTGTTCGCTATTCCGTATACCTATCAAGTTTTTTATCGATTCCATCGAGAGGCATTCGACCAGTCGAGTAACCGCAAAAGTTGCCGGGTCCAATGAATCCGACCTACTTCCCCCCACCCCACCCCACCCCCCTCACGGTGCGCCCTCGAAATTTGCGAATAAAAGCCAGTTGAAATAACACGATCTCGCGGTGACTCCGGCGGCTCGATTGCTCATCGCTCGACGAAATCGGTGCGCGAACGACCCATTATCCGACGATAATTATTTCTACTAAATCGCTCGTAAGGAGGCAATCTGAAGTCGCCCGGGCGTCGTTTATGCGAGTTTTTGATTCACGAGTGCCCCCCCGACCTCTCGCGACATTTTTAACGATTTTCAATTTGCTCGACGCAACGGGACGCGTAGAAACAATTTATTCGGTACCGTGAAACTAGAGAAGTGTACGTCCGTGAACATTGACGAGTTGACGGTGCGGCGGTCCATTCGAACGATAGTTAAACATTGTTAAATGTTTGTAACGGTATTAGTTTCCTTTGGTAATTTTGGTTTATTTTTTCTCATAGTATCTATCCTAGTGATCGCACTGTTTCGGTGGGTTTTGGCTGAAATCATGGTGCATCGTGTCTGTTGGTGAGGGTTTCTTTTGGCAATTTTGGTTTATTTTTTCTTGTAACGGTATTAGAAAAATACACCGCTGGTAAAATTGTTAAAGTGAAAATTTATTTTCACGTTCGAACGAATAATTTTGCCCAGCGAGATGTGGGTAGTGGGGCAGCGAACGTGTTGACTGTAACGGGAGCCATCTTTGTTTTTCATATTCTCGAACGAGAAGGAAAATTCGCGGGCCGACAGGCTTCAGCGTGATGGAGGGAGGTATAAAGCGGCTGGTTGTGGAAGAAATGGGAGAGCAGGTGGGGGAGACTTTGAGAAAAAACTTTAGGGGCAATATTCGTATTTTGCTGCAGGTTTCCTGGGTAAGACACCGAGACATACACCTGCTAACGCTCGGTCGTTACACGTACACGAGCGATCAACGCTTCGAAGCCGTGCACACTCCGCACAGCGATGAGTGGACGCTCAAGATACGATACCCTCAGCGCAAGGACTCCGGGGTTTATGAGTGCCAAATATCAACGACACCGCCTATCGGCCATACTGTTTATCTGACGATAGTTGGTGAGTACATGCATCATCTCTCGAACTGCCTTTACGCTACGACAGAGAGCTGCGATTTTCTTGCAGAACGACGAACACACAGAATAGCGCACAGTGTCGCGGATGGGCATTCTAGGTGGAAAAAATCTATATAGCTTGAACTTAATGCAATGAAAATTTCAAGATGGGATTGTTTGAGACTTTCTAGTTCTGCTCTATTAAAGTCAACTAACCGGCATAGAACACTGACGCTTAAAAAATCTCTAAAAATTATTGTAAAGGACGTTATTAACGAATTTTTTGAACATTAGTGTAAATATGTACTTATGTTAATATTGAATATCGTGCATAGAAGCTTAAAGATTCGTATTTATTGCTCTGACATAATTTTCTTTAGAACAAATAGAAACGTACGATTTCGCCGTATTACGGTTCGGAGTTTTCGCGTATTGATTTCGATACGTATATCGCTATTAATTGAATTATTATAGGTATAATTATGCTCAGTAAACATTCTAATTTCCCCCCAAAAATCAAAATTGTTCATTTATAAACGATTTAAATACAGTCTTTGGAATAATTCCTCTCAATTTCCGTGCACTTTCTGCATTTTATTGGTACTTGACGAGTCCAGCGACAAATTTAAATTCTTTAAAAATCTTACAACATTCTGCATCTTCGTTTTCTCAAAAATCATTTTGGCCCTAATCTTTCGGCCAGCGCTGAAATCGCAGTTTCTGACTCGAGCGATTTCGCAATAACTTCTCGCGCATCTGTTTCAATGCAGTTGCCGCTCGATTTCATCGCTGTCCTGTTATTCTTTTCGGCGATCGATGATCCGATCGCGATGGATCGCGGGAGAGGTTGTTCCCGATAGGATCGGGATCATTATTCACTTGGAAGGTTGACGCGCGCCTCCGAGGTATCATAAATATCAAGGCGCGGCGCCGATGCGATGTGTACGTGCACCCATTTAACGCCAATATCTGCGCGGATTTAATGAACCGTGCATTATGTGGGTCAATTATTTCACTGATTCCGGAACGCGTTCTCGCGTCGCTACAGCGAATCATTAACTTTCCGCAATAACGACGTGTCAGAAGCGACTGGATCGTTCCCCCCGCCCCAAAAAAAACATCGTAGCTGGCACGAGTTATTTATTGCTTTAGTAAAATATTGTATGCATCCTTAGAATTTGAATAATTTTGAATAAAAAATGTTAGAACCCGTGACGGGTCCCGTGAACCTAGTGTTAACAACGCTGCAAGTATTTTGTTTCTCGTTCGTGACGAATTTTCAAACGACGAAATACATGAATATTTGTGAAAAAAAGGAACAACTAGAAAAACTCGTGATTCTGTTATAATTCAGTATTTCAATTCTGCGGCGAGTGCACTTATCCGCTTTTGTCGAGCATGCTGGTCGTCGCTTAAAAATAATTAAACACTCAGGCGGCCCGGTTGCGACAAAACGAAACAAAATGTTCGAAAAGTTCAGGAGGTCAACGATGAATTTGACGGGTACGATTTTGGAGGTTCGAAAGCTTTTTTTAGGAAGGACAAACGGGGTGCGTCCGCGATCGATGCGCTCGGGATAGGACTTGTGCAGCGATGCACCGTGGAACGGATTGATCGGGGTGGTTACATACAAAATTCACACAAAGATCCGATGTGGGTGACACAAACGGAGCAGGTGAAAAATCAGGCCGTGTGCCCTCCTACGTGTATTCACGTAGAAGGATGTATATCTAGGCAGGTGTATCGTTAATGACTGCTCGGATACTTTAACGGGGCTCGTACTATTAAATGAGAGGATCTTATCGCGGTGACTTGACCTGGAAAACGTTGGCCAACGCTCGCTTCCATTTGTTGGTGCGCGATAAAAATATCGGCCATTTATAGAATATTTTGTACACGGCCATATCTCTCTGACCCCTATTATACTCTATCGCGCTTTATCGTATTACACGAGCTATCGTCGGACCGTTTACAACGCCGCGCCGGCCTGCAGCGCACCCTCGATAAACAACTAGAAAATCGAAAAATACCCGAAAAACAGTGCTGGTTTTCATTGCTCGAGCTAAATCCACCAGTACAGAGTCCGTTCGGACGCACAATAGTCGTTTATCTGACTTCAGTATTCTCTCATTTTATTTTCCACGAAATTTTGACGTACCAACGGACGCGATATCGCGTTTCGTTATTGGTAGTGTTTATCCACGGGAAAATAGGAAATTTGTGAATAATATTTATCACAGATTTTACAATTTACAGCGGCTTCTCAACGATAGAGATCGCTGTTTATCTTTCAGCTTTTTGCCACAAACTTCAATGAAAATGTATACAATTTTGAACTCCATGTAATTTCGTCTGTTCTTTGTTACCTTTAGCTTAATACCGATAGTATGGAAAATAAGGTTTTACATATATAGATTAAATTGTTTTTACACTCGTTCCGAGAATATTCCGTCAAGGACAAAAAGAGAGATCAGTATCTCATTTATGCAGACCAAAGCATTAATCTTTTTAACGAGTAAACTTCGCATTTGTTTGCACTCGTTTCTTGCGTTTGTTCATCGCTGGAGCAGAAAATTCTGAAATCCAACGAACTACCGATGCCGCGGAAAGTTATTTCGATTCGTTGATTTGTTAAAATTGTACGTGAATTTATTACAAATGCAGACAGTTCTTCAATTAAATGAACTACCGATTCGCCAAAAAAATTATTACATTTGCCGATTCGTTAAAATCACATGTAAATTTATTATAAACGCAGACAGTTCTCAAATTAAATGAACCACCGTTTCGCCAAAAAAATTATTACATTTGCCGATTCGTTAAAATCACATATAAATTTATTAGAAACGCAAAGCGTTCTCCAATTAAACGAACTACCGATTCTCCAAAAAAAATTATTACATTCGCCGATTCGTTAAAATTGCATGTAAAAGTATAAAAGCGGAGTCCGCAAATGAAACTAGGAATTCTTGGAAAAGAAAAATGATTACGCTCACCGATTCATTAAAGTTTTATACTTTATCATTCGCACGTTATTCCCTCGAGTGATCCACAAAATTCAAGAAAGTACTCGACAAAATGGCTTCCTTCCATTTGATATCAAATGGTTCCATAAATTCTTCTAAACGAAGTAGAATTTCCTTTATTTCAAGAGAAATGAAACTGCTCGCTCACATTGTCACTTAATCATTGAGGAAATTAAATAAACTGCAGATCCTTTAAAATATATATTTCTATAAATACATGAAGATTTGGATAGACACTCGGTTGGTGAAACGTTGAAAGGTCAACGACCATTTGTCCCAATTCGATCTAAATCTACCCTGAAAGAAAGACAACTCTAATTAATTGACATTATTAATTCAAGTTTGCCGGCGAAACGACAACTTGGACCGCTTCGAATTGGTTTAGTCGCGGCACTGTTTCGCGACGCCTGAAACATCATTGAGCTGCGCTACTGGGGGCCACGCGTTGAGCGCAGTTTCTGCCAGAATTCCAATAAACAGTTGAAACTCGATTTTTGCAGAGCCAGTTACCGTTATCGTCGGAGCGCCCGACCTGTTCGTTAACAAAGGCAGCACCATTAACCTGACCTGCGTGGTGAAGTTCGCTCCGGAACCGCCGCCCACGATGTCCTGGAGTCACAACTCAGAGGTGAGCATACTGGACTGTTTTCCATGATATCTCCTATGTGAAATCAGTTTTCGCATGTATACACAATGGATCGATAAAGTGATTGTACATACAGCTGTTTCTTTGGCGATAGAAGCACGGCTCTTTTTTTTTTTAAATCGTTTCCAAGACCTGTGCTCGTTCCGTTTTCTTCATCGTCAAGACCGAAGAACAAAACTACTAAAAGAATTTTATTACTAGACTGTTGATTTTCATGGAAAATACAAGAATTGATCGAGTTGGAAACAGTGAAATGATACAGTACCGCTCAAAAGTATCCGGACACTTGCGAAATATGTATTAGCATTGCATAAAAGTTATTTCAGTGCCTAAAATAGTGACTAAAATCGATTTTTATTAGTTCCTTATGAAATATCTAACGTTTTAAATTAGAAATTACGTACGTGGAACTTACCAATACTACACTAGAATTAAATACGAGATTCATCGACCTATCCACCGCGGAGTATCCGGGTACTTTTGAGCGGTAGTGTACGTCGTCGACTCGTTTTTGTCATAAACGCATAAAGTTCGCAATCTATTTATCACCGTGTACATTTGCCCCTGCACGGTGATCGATGAAATTTTCCACGTGTCAAACACACGAATGAATGTACCGATGGTGGTTTAATTTGTTTGATCGAGTACTCTTCGCAGTGCCATTTCTCGTTTACAATATACGTTCAAATAATTCTTTCTGAAATCCCGTTTAGTATCTCTACCGATCATTTTCCGCGAGAGAAGCGCCGGCGTAGATTCCCAGCAAGGTATCGTCAAAGGAAGAGAGTTGTCAGAGCCGGTTTGAATCATCGCATCGATTAAAAGAAAGAATCGTGCGCGCCGGTCCCGTTTCAAAGTAAAAATCCGCGGAACTTGGTTAACGACCTAATGCTACGCTCGTCGCACAGACTCGAACGTATTCTCCGTTCATTTCGCGCTCAGGCGAGGTCCTTTGTGCGAGCTCAAAGGGAATACGTCGAGGAAAACGCGACACGCACAACGGCACAACACCTACCTCTTTACCATTCTTCTCGCGAACCATGAAGCAAAAGACCGTTTGTCTTCGCAAGAGGCAACGGTATTACATGACTCTGCTCGGCTCTGTTCCGTTTCGTTCCGTTCTGCGACGCAGTTTCCACGGAAATATGAGAATGCCGCCGCGAACCGGTGCCTTTGAAGAAATGATTGCGATCCGAAGACTGCGTTGTACCCGAGGATCCAATATTGCTTCATTTTAACCGCGCCGATATGCCATCGGCGAATCACCACCGGCAAATCCCCGTCCATGTTCCGGCGGATACGAAAACGCTCGATCCGCTCGCAAAACATGTTTCCGTTCCGCGACCAAGAAAACTCATATTTGCCGCCCGAATTTCCCCTCCGTTTCATTGTCCAGCGGCACCGGCAAAAAATTTGTCACTTCTTTAAAAATTTTAGTGAGCACAGTGCCTACTCGATATATGCCCAAAACACGGGTCTGGCCAGGGACATGTATCGGCTGGAAGATACTATTCTTTGATACACTGCCGCACGTAGAAAAGGACTCACTCAGTGGGGATAGTTCTGGGACTTTTATCGGCTAGATATTTGGGACATGTATCGAGTGAAGACTGTGTGTCGTTTCTTTGTAACATAAAAAACAGCGAAGCTCGAGTGCCCTCGGTCGCCGAGGAGTGTAAACATAATACCAAAATAATAAAACATCTTCAGTTTTCATTATTCACTGTTGGGACTTCCACCGACATGATCGTGGCATTTTTATAATGAGAATGATACCGAACACGATATAATTCGGATCAGATTTACAATCATTTTCCGTTAATGCAGTGTGCTCGACCACAGGTGAGAGAAAATTGAAGGGGTGGTTCACCGATACGATAGAAGACGAAAATGAAGAATAAAGAAATTGCAATGAAAAAGTCCGCCTAAAATGCGGCAACCGGCCAACAGAAGTGTACGTGGCTTACGCCATAAAGGTGCGCGACGGTCACCTATCAAAGGGGGTCCTCGCATGCATCCAATGGTTTGGCTTTGACGTCACTTGATTCGTGACTGTCGCGCGCCTTTATGACGTACACACCGTACACCTCTGTTGGCCGGGTTGCCGCATTCCAGGCGGATTTTTAATGGTTAATAACTAGAAAACGAAGCCGAAATCACAATATTTTTACTCTCCATTTTCGTCTCATATTCTCATGGAAAACCACCCCTTGAATTTTCTCTCACCTGTGGTCGAACACCCTGTATAATTGTAATGGGAAGTGACTTGCATCGTTCGTTACACAAGTATCATCGGAATTATATCATATTTATGTTGGGAATATGTTGGTGAAAGTCCCATAAAAAATAATGAAAAGTAAAGAAGTTTTGTTATTCGATTAGTAGTGGTCTCACACTGACACACCCCTGTCAGTATTATACCCCTCACGGGGTATACCCTGCGGCAGTGTGGGTAGTCCTGGGACTTTTATCGGCTAGATATACCGGACATATATCGAGTAAAGATTGTACATCGATGCTTCTCAATTCTCTTAATCCATTGGCTACTTTAAAACGCGTCTTCCGCTACAAATGCATAAAATCCGCGGTCTAGTCATTCTGCATGATCGATTGAGAAGGAAACGTCTGCGCACACCTGATACAATACCAATTTTCCTTCTCTCCCAAGGAAATTCTAGGGGAGTACGAAATTGCAATTACCGCGAAGAAAACGTTCCGGCGAGGGGTTAAATATCGCCAACCCTTCGAAAATGGGAAACTTAGCGTTCGAATAGCCAGCAGAGCCGCTGTATATGAAATATCGATCGCCTGACATCGACGAATGGTCGCTCGCAATTAAGAAACCGGATAGTCCAATTCCGTCCCGGTTTAGAAGGCTCCCCTGCAGGAGTGCCGGTACAATTTGCGACCGACAAGCGAATGCAATTCTTTCGGCTAGTGTGAAAGCAATTCGGACGTAATCCAGGAAATAAATTGTAGCCATTTCGAGTCTGTTCCCCTTAATGTCTTTGGTTCTTGCTTTTTCGAAGTGGTCGTCGATTACTTGCCGCGTTTCTCGCGAGAGTAGCTGCTACAAGGGAACGCGTCCGTGTATATTCCCCTCTTCGAAAACTGTGTTCCCACCGATGCCGAAATTCATTGCCTCGATTTCGAATCTCTGAAAGGATCTTTCACTGTATTTTTTGGAAATTCGGCTGGTGGCGCAGGGACAGCGGACAAATGTGGAAGCTAGTTCTCTGTTCTAAATCGTCCTGATCGTTCCCGAACACCTGTTTGTTCTTAAAAGGGAAACAAGGAGACTGATAGCAACAAAAGAATTGTTAGAATGACGAAAAATTAAGCGTACACGCTTTTAAGTAAATTGGAGTGTAAGCAGTTAATCACGGACTGACAGCAACAAAAAAATTATTAGAACCAAGAGAAATTGAATTTGATGCGTACACGCTTTTAAGTAAATTGCAGTGTAAGGAGTTAATCACGGATTGCGCTATCTTCCGTGCTCCCAACGATGTCTGTCGGCGAGTCTGTGGGATGCGAATGTAAAAGTAATTTTATCTGTTCGTCCAGATAATTAATTTCGACTCGCCGCGCGGCGGTATCAGCCTGGTGACGGAGAAAGGCCCTGAAACGACCAGCCGGTTAATGATCCAGAAAGCCGTGCCGAGCGACTCCGGGATCTACACCTGCCAGCCAAGCAACGCGAATCCCAGCAGGATCAAAGTGCACGTTGTCAACGGTCAGTGCCAAGAAATATTTCAAGGAGACTTGTCCATTCCACCGTTTAACCCGTTCGCATCGTTAACGTTGAGAAACGCGCCTTGTCACTATCACTCGCATCACTGTTACTCGCACAGTTTTTCTGATCGTTATCGGCAGAGCGCATTAGCTTCTTAGCTGACGTCGCGAGTTAACGCGAACAATTTAGAAAAGCAATTAGTCTAATCTACACGCGAAATTGTTGAAGAAGAAAATTACTCTTCCTTCTGATGCAAATGGGTTAAACGCGTCCGGTTCTTAATTAATATGTGAATTATCTGATACGTCTTGCCATCTTTTTCTGCATAATCATCTTATGATAACCTAGGCGTGCACGTATGTCTCCAGAAATGTTCAGCCTGTAAGGAAAATGTGATTGTTTTTTTATTGATTTCTCTTAAAAAATATTTTCTAAGTAATTCGAATGACGTCGATCGATAAATCATGAAGAATGTTTTGCATTAAAATATTCGCAAACATTTGTATGTCAATATTTGTAAATTATAAATAGATGTAGCAGCATTGTCCGCCACACGAACAATAAATATATCTTTCATAGAGAGGGATTCTAACAAATTGATCGTCCATTGCAACAAGCCTATGCAAATGTAAATCTAGTTACTGGGCTGAGCCATAACTCTGTTTCTATTGCGGATAGATAAAAACTGCAGGCGACAATTTTTCATTATTTATTCAGGCTCTATCGTCAAGCGGTTCGATTTTTCACCGAAATGCATCGGCGCAGTTACAAAGCGAAGTTGCAATTTTGTTTTTTCAATGGAACGTTGCAATGTTTCTGTTGAAATTGCTTGCTTCTGCGTGTCAAAGTGCCTGTCACGCCGCTGGTATGTATACCAACAGTGCTATCGTTAAGGTCATTAATCCCCGTTCGTGGATATCGTAACAAATAAATTTTATACGATACAACCAATTTTACACGTATTTCATACAATATTTCCTGAAATGCTTTTTCGGCATTGTGCACGAGAATAGTTTTTTCTCAGAATGACACGAAAAAAAAAACAAAATAATTTTTAAAAATCGTAGCTTTCCGTTATAGTAAAAAATTTCAAATACATTTCCTGTCTGCACCGATGCACTTCTGTAAAAGATCGAATTGCCGTACACGATGGAGCTCGACAAATATAATATTAAATCACCTCGCATTTTTCCTTTGCATGTGTCATAGCTGATCTCTGATTCCCACAGTTCAAATTAAATATGAAATTAATGTCCAAAAAATTACACACAATTAATGGAGGTACTTTACAATTAGGAGACTGTGTTTTAGGTGGGCCACGCTGTATGGTTTCTATAGAAGCATGTTAATCATATTTAGTAGAATCTATTCGACAATTAAATGATTTAAATCTGCAAGTCGGTGGCGTAATCACGGTCGTAATTATATCGCGCTCGGTGCGATTTTAGTCAGAGAAACGGGACGAATAAAAGTAAAAGTTTCATTGTGGGAAAACCAAAAATAAGGAAATTTGATTTTTGGATATGACAACGGTCAACCTTTCTTTTTTCAATCGCTATCCTTCTCCGCGTTCGGAATACTGCAAAGAGCGTAGCGCCTCTTCCAGGACTGTGACTCCGCAGGCCCGAAGTTTTCACCGTTACGGAGAGAGAATGCTGTGGTATCGTTGATCGATTCCCGTCGATTTGTCCGTGCCACGGGTCAGTTTTTTCAAGCACGTCGCGTCGCACAGCGGTCCAAATTCGTTCTGGTTCCGGTGGAAAATGTCGGTCGTGTGCCGCGAACTTGTCACGAGTTAGAAGCGTGTGCCGTGACCGCGGCAATCCGACAATTAAGAGAAAGAACGCGCACCAACTCGGCTGTAGGCTTTAGGCTCTAGGCTCTAGGCTCTGACGCATAGCGTTGCGCCTGTGTGGATCAGTCAGCGCGATGACGATGATAAATCACCGGGCGCGGGCCGGCCGTGCGACGCGACGTGTCGCATCGATCTGAATTCGCGTCGACTAAGGCCAGCGGCACCGGCCCATTCTACCGAGCAATTAACGCTTGAAGTTGATAAATAACACACCGGAAGCTTGGCTTAACTTATTTCGAATTATCGTCGAATCCGCGCGTCCGCGACCATTCCCGCCGACCGCGATAACAACGCTTTCGTTTCACCGCGAAACAATTAGGCTGCGGCTGCAGCGGATGCTATTTTCGATCGCGCGCGATACACGCCGGTCGCTTCCACCCTCTTCCGATACGCTTCGAACCTGCCTGCGCCGCTTTTGCGATAATTCGAATAGAAAATCGCGTTCAACGTAACCACCGCTTTCGAAATAGAAGCTACAAACTTGTCCATGAAACCGGCCCAAAAATATCTGTCTTTACATCTGTACTCATAAAAAAAAGCAGTAATAATTGTTTTGTTCCATTTCCTCCGGAATTTAAAACGACGATAATACCGAACGGAAACGCTTCGATGTAAATACTTCTAGTTTAACACGTTGACTGGCATGTCACCCATATGTGGGTAACGGAATTATTTGTTCAGGTTTTAAAATGACTTTTTACGTTAATATATTTATCGTACCAAATTTGATTAGGATCTGTAAAATGCAAGAAAGTTGGGGGACTACTCGAATTATTTTCCATTCTTATTTCATTAAATAACTTACTTTGATTTTATGGAATTTTTGAGGTTTCTAGTTTGGCAGTCAAAGTGTTAATAAATTTCAAAGAAATTAAAACAGTCTCGGGGTAGATATATCGGAGCACCGATTTAATATTTTCAATTTGTTAAGATCGTATAGGAAAGAAAAATGATTAATAAAAAAAGTGATGAATAAAAAGATTAATAAATCGCGTGGTAGTAAAAAATTGGACGTCAGCCCCTCCGCGTAGAAGCTTCCCGATTTTTGAAACGAGACACTGCACGACGAGAGGACGCGAGGAGTACGCGAGTAACGCGGCCGGAAGCCCTTCATTTACCGATGTCGAACGAATTCTAAAGGGTCGAGTGCTCGCGTTTTACGTCGTGACAGACGCGATCGTTAAGTTACGCGCGCGTTTTACCGTTTGCTCGACCGATGTCGCTCGAGCCATTGAAAGTGGTAAACCGTGTCAAACTCGTGGCTTTCACGGAATTGATACGCGCGGGACGAGGCCAAATCGATCCCGGGCCGCGTCGATTTTAGACCGAGCGAATGCGAGAACGCGCCACCGGCTCTTTTCAAGGGAGAACGCTCCAAATCCGGACTAATTTTTTAAACCTTAGACCACGCGGAACTTTTTCGTCACCGGAATGCCTTGCTCTTTCTCTCTTTACAAAGTGGGCGTGGTCAAGTTTCTGTGGGCGTGGTTTTGTTGCTCTTGAAGCACTCAATGTAGCGCCTCTCGGGATCATTTGAGCCCGTCTTCGATCTATAGGAATCTAGAAGAAGCAGAACCTTCTTGAATCTTGTCAAAATCCTGAGAGATGATCATCTACCATATTCCCTATACGCAGAGTAGGCGTGTCCTGTCTAGAGTAGGCGTGGTTTCACTGATCTTGTTTTCAATTCAGCGAGAGAAAGTTGTTCAACAGGGTAATCTGTATCTGTATTTAATTGAGAACAATGTTTAAAACGTCCTAGTAAGATCAGATGTAAGATTCAGTCGTAAGACGTTCTCCTACCTTGCTCTCTTCGGCCAAGGTAGGCGTGGCTCCGTTTCTCTAAATTCGGCCGAGGTAATGGTCGATAGAGTAATCTGTGTCCACGCTAAATCCAGAGGAACCGCTATAAATCTTACCAGAGTTCTGGCAGAAGACTATCCTTACTCTCATCGTGTCAAGTAGGCGTGGTCTCGCCGCTTTTAATGGTACCCTGGGCAGCGTCCCGTGGAGCAATCTCTGCTCATGTTTGATCTCAAGGGATCCGAAAACCGCGGGACCTTCTTCAATCCGTTCAAAGTCCTGCAGAAAATTACCCATCTTGTCCTCTTTGCGTAAAGTAGGCGTGATCAGTTCTAGAATAGGCGTGGTTCCATTTCTCTTGATTTCAAACAAGCGAGGGCAGGGTTCCGTGGAGCAATTCGATTCCATACCTAATATAGACCAATGTGGAAGCAGCGGAATCTCCTTAAATCTTGTTTGAAGCCCTGAGAGGTGGATACCTACCTTGATCTCTTTGCATCAAGTGGGCGTGGTTCCTCTGACTTTAATGAAGCCGTGACAGTACTTTAGTAGGTCCACACGAAACGGAAACTCTATAAACATTATTACAGTTCTGAAAGAAGACTACCTTGTTCTCCTTACGTCAGGTAGGCGTGGTTTCGTTGCTCTCAACGTAGCTGAGGCAATAAATGCTTCGTGACACAATCTGTAACTCACGCTTAATACAGAAAACCTCTATAGATCTTGTGTCAGTCCTGAAACAAAATGGTCTACCTTATTATTTTTATGCATAGTAGGCGTGGCTGAACGCCTGTTGAACTAAAAAGGGTTGCTCCATGGGGCAATATACAATGTCCGCGTCTAATTTAAAACGATATGTAAGTAACGAGATCTTTCTGAATCTTGCCAAAGTCCTGACAGAAGGCTATCCACCTTACTGTTTTAACGTAAAGTAGGCGTGGCTCCACTGTTCTGCATTTCGATCGAGGGAGTGCAGTGTTCCACGAGACAGTCTCTGTTCATGTTTAATTTAGAGCAGCGTAGATTTTGAATCTTGTCAAAATAGTCTTGATGGAAGACCAGACCTTAGCGTAAAGTAGGCGTGGCCTGCCTCGAGTGGGCGTGGTTTAGTTGTTCCTAAAGCACCGAAGAGGTGCTCCCAGGGGAAATTGTTGCTCCCCATGTTTATTTCATAGGTTATATGATTCGAGATGAGAAATTTCTGTTACAGAGGAACATCCGGCCGCGATGCATCACGGGGACGGAAGCTCGTCGCACGTCAGGGCGTGCCCGATCGGTTTTATAATTTTAGTAATAGTTAACGTAATATTTCGATAAGAAGAAACGGGAGCAGCCCTCGAGCGGAAGAGAGAAGAAATACGAGAAAGAGAGAGAGAGAGGGGGCGGGAGGGAGAGAGGAAGCGGAAGGGACACGTACTTACCCGACACGATATTGCAGCGCGATTTCGAACGGTCGCGTTCTTCTGGATAAATATTTGTGCAGGGTAAAACCGAATATTACCTACATTTACATTGAATTTCCGTGACCAAAACAGTTTTCGAATATCAGCACGGCACAATAATCGGTAAGAGCGTAGTATTTTGTTAAGATATATCATCAAGAACGAATAACTTACGACGTCTAAATTTATTGTATTATTTGTAAATAAATTTATTGTATGTACATATCAATAAAACGATTGTCTTTATCTTTCGACTTTGTTTTCTCTCTGTGTCACGAGCGTCACGGCGTTCCATCGCTCTCTTTTTTCTTTTTTTCTTTTTACTACTTTCTCATTATATTTTTCATTCAACCCTGCTTTCAATGTGTTTTTCAAATTTTTTGTACGTTCTTCTTGACAAAGAGCCAAATTGCCACAGATTTCTATATTTTCGGATAGTTATAGATTAATTTATATTCGAAGCAGGTACTGCGAAGCCTAATGTCTACAATGTTCTCGGACGACGTAGAAAATTTTAGCTATTGCCATAAGGGTTAAGCTGCACCGACTATTTTATCGCTAGAGGGTCAAAGGCGGGTATAAATCAAAATTAAAGGTTCTTTTACATTCACTACGAAAAACTTTTCAGCCGATAAACGAAACGTTCGCTTCCGTTCGTATTTTTATCAAATTTGCATGGAGATCCCACAGTCATGGTGTTTGCAATAAAACGAAATCGAGAATCTGTTTTATCGTTTGGTCCCCACGATCGGCTCTCGCGAGCGCGCATTCATCCAGAAAGATTGGCGAAAGAAACGTCGACGCAGCGACGTCGGCACCGCCTAATGACAACGTTAATTACTTCGTCTATCTCGCGGCCATTAATTACACACCGCGGTGCAACTGACTTTTCCAGGAAAAGGTACGTGCCCGCCAACAAGAACCGGTAAAATACGAGCGCGAGTCGGCGAACGTTCTCGAACACCGGCAAACTCGAGAACAAATCCCCCCCTCCCCCGTTCCTTCGTTAACGGAGTTGAAAGTAACGCGATCTCCACGGGCCGGTTGGCAACCGCAAGGAACGAAAAAAAAAAAGAACGCCAAGTTAGCCGTGCTTCTAATTGCTTCGGATTAACTTCGAGTACGTTTAAACCGCGAAGATACTCCTGTTGGCAAAATTAGATACGCCGAAAACGATGTCGGACCAATTCCAGCCTCTTCCAGCGCCCGTTGCCATTTTCTTTTTGCAGCGTTAGCGTGGCGAGCGTTCGCGGTGAAAGCTTCAGCAGTGGACAAAATTAAAAGACGTGGCGAAAGCACAGTCTAACGAATCTTCTTTTCTTGTTATTTTACTGGAAGCGATGTTTCTTCCATTTTCTGGAAGCGAAACTTCTATCTACTCGAATTGATTGATTGAACTCGCAATGTTCAGCCCTTTCGTCCCTGACTATAGAAATTGAAATTTCAACAATTACAGTGTAATGGATATGTAAGTTGGAATAATAATAATAGGTTTTCACCATCAAATTTTTCCTATCACAGTAGGGGTAGGGGGTGGTACCACCTGTGTACCACCAGGGTTTTTACGTGGTGTGGGGCCCGGCGTGGTACAATCATTTCAGTAATTTCAGTAATTTTTTAATCAGGCTGGTACATACATATGTGTACCGCTCGGGACGAAAGGGACAACTGACAAGCTCACAGCAAAAAGAAGTAGATGAAAATGCAACTAGACAACAATATTACATTTCCAAGGAGAAATATAAAAGAAAATGCAAAAGACACTGGTTATTGCCTGGTATAATGATAATTTTTATGTACATCTGTAGAGACTGTAATACAGACCATCATTCTGGAAAATAAAAATTGCCCAACCGTGAGGAACAGCAGTTGAATGGAAATGTATTTCCTTTGTTTTCAAATTTCATAAAGTCCAACGTAATAAAACAAGTACATTTTACTAAATTCTTTTGATGTCTTCAGAGTTTTATACTTCACCTGTTCGCTTCTGTTAGAAACGTATTAAATCCGCAGCCGAGTAGCAACGATTGAATCCTATATTCCGGTAATTTTTCGATTGACCGATAATCTTGTCCGCAGCTGTACCACGATCATTCCGCGAAACAACCCGAAAGCATCGTTGCCGCACCCTCGTCAGCCAATTAACAGAGTCTCGTCGACGGAGATGGTCCGGCGAGGTTTTACAAAATCCGGACGTTTTAGTTTACCAACTATCGACCGGCAACGGTCGAATGGCTGAATGTGCACCGAGGGTAAAATGCAGCGATGCGCTCGCCTCGCGCTGGCTCGTATCAGTTGGCCGCGGTGCATCGGGCGGTATTCAAGTAGTCGATGAAGTCAACTATTTGTGGTTCTCTGAAGCGCGGGATCATAGGTGGAGCCGTCCATGCACGATGCTGTTGTTGTTGCTGCTGCAACTGCTGTTGCTGTTGATGCTGCTGGTGCTGCTGTTGGTTTGCCTTCGACCAACAATTGTTCAGCTTGCCCTTCTTCTTCTCCCGTTTTCGCGGATGCTCTTGCAGCGTCATCGACTTGCCGAACACGAAGAGACAGGGGCCGAGGTAAGGTCGGAAGTCGGGTATGCTCTGCTTGTACGCCAAGCTGAAGCCTCCTGTGTCCGCCGTTGCGTTCACCGGGACGTCCATTATCACTGGAACAAATTCGAAATGCAACGAACGAAGTGGTTCCGACAGTAACTCAATTCAAAGTATTTGGTACGTCGGTCAATGTTTTAACGCTAGGGACCGTCAAAATGACTGATTCCACTATTTTTAATCTACGATTATCGAGATTGTAATGATGCATCCATGAGGAGTTATTCAACAAATTTATTTCTTCGAGTATACAGGCTGTTCGACTACAGGAGGGAGAAAATTCATTTTCTAGTCATTAACAATTCAAAGTCCGCCTGAAATGCGGCAACCCGATCGACAGAGGTGAAAGTTGCGTACGTCATAGCAGTGAGCGACCGTCAAGGCGCAAACCGTCCGATTGGGTGATTCGAGTCGCGCTCCTTAATGACCTAAGTAACGTACACCTCTGTTGGCCGGGTTGCCGCATTTTAGGCGAAGATTAGTCTTGGAGAACCACCCCTTAAATTTTCTCCCACCTGTAATCGAACACCCTGTTATATTATTTAAAAATCGGCTAATACTTGCTATATTCGTACAGTAATTAAAAACGGTCACTCTTAGTACCCCGTAAACCTAGTGTTAATAGAAATCTAATAATAGTGTAAATACAAATATTTCCTCGTCCTTCCCGATGAATATTTTCTAAAAAATGTGCACGCAAACAGCAGCCGCAGTAACTAGTGACATTCAGCAATATTTACTATTGATTATTCGTTTTCACAATTTGACCTGTCTTCCTGATCGCTCATAATTGAAAAGTCACCCACAGCGAAAGGTTAACAGGTCAATTCTTGTATTCCCGAAATATTCTTGCCGTTCGAAATTTCATCCAGCAATTCGCGACGCAAATATCAAGGCTGTTCGGTCCACCCGATAGTCGCTAACTGAACTGCTCAACTGTCAAGGCTGTTCGGGCCGGTAATTCGTTGAAAGAGATGACAAACGAGGGCAGGGAGAAAGGTAGATTAGTTGTCCGTCAGCGTAAACGACGTGGAAAAAGAAAGAAAGCTGGGAGGCTCCCGGGCCGACCTAGATTCGATCAGGGAAAATTAAAGCTATTTCGGTGGGAGTGTCCCGTTGCCGAAAGAGGGACTTCGAAGGTAGCCGAGGCTCGATTCGTATTCCTCTGTCGGACCGGAACAAAGTTGTTTAATCAGAGAGGACCAACGGGAAGGACACGCGACGGCCCACGGTAGTCGATACTCTGTACTCTGTACATATAGCCGATTCTCAAAAGCTTGTTCGAATATTCCGAAGGAGAAACATCGGGGAGAACAGAGGGGGCCGTGCGCTATTCGTTGTCTTGTCCAGCCCGTTCGAGAAACTTTCTCCGGTTCGGACTCTCGGACTATCTCGGCTTCGGCCGCAGTCGCGGCTGCTGATAACTTGGCTTCTGTTTGTGATTCCCTGCGGAGTCCGGTAGTTTGCTAACCTTTAACCAAGCTATGGAGGACACTGGAATAGAGGCGCTTCGTAATTCGGGAGCTGGGCGGGTGCATCCGGGGATTCGTGTTGATCTCGATAAGCCAGACGGAAAGGTCCTCCATCACGACGAAATCGGCGCCGTACAGCTCGAAGCTGCATCGTCTTCTGTCCATGTGCTCCTGGGATGCCAGCATCGTTAGCACGATCGCCTCGGACATCTTCGGGTAGATCCTGTCGTAGTACGGCTCCCCTTCCAGCCCTATTTGCCTGGCGAACGCGAAACGCTCTATCGATCCTTTCCGAAGAAACCGACTCTTATCGATCTTATCGGACGGTGCACTCTGTACACGGTTTAACACGTTGACTGCCACGTCTCCCTGAAATCGGAGACTCGTTTATTCAGATTCAGAATTGTCGAGCTGATGTATTTATTAACCCTTTACGGCCCGGAAGTATTTCAAGTTTACTTGCCACCAGGTCCAAGCGGAACATTGCTAACAAGCGGAAACAAATTCACAGAAGTGACCTGGCACAACGCTTAACGCGTTCATTATGTAAATATGACGACATTAAGAGTGGTAAAAATAATGAAATGATTTTTGCCGCCATATAAGCGACATTGGACCCAGTAAGTAAAAGTGCCATGCCGCTTATATGGCGGCATTGGTCCGTTTAGGGTTAACTCTTTGAGCGTCGTGTCTCTCAGAAATGGGAGACCGAATTATTCGACGATTATTTTTTAGATTTCCGAAGAAATTTTGACGTTACTGTACCTATTCAGTTAGGATCCGCAGAATGCAAAAAACGGTTGAAAGAGCATTGGCGGTGTCATAAATGTTGACTTTTCAATTTTACTTTGATCAATAAATTACTTTGTTGAATTCTTCAGGTTGCTGGGCTGGCAGTCAAAGTGTTAAATGCATGTGTACAGGGTGTTCGACTACAGGTAGGAGAAAATTTCAGGGGTGATTCTCTATGAAAATATAAGACGAAAATGGAGAGAAAAAATTGTGATTTCGGTTTCGGTTTTTAGTTATTAACAATTTGAAATCCGCCTAGAATGCAGCTACCCGGCCAACAGAGGTGTACGTCGCTTACGTCATAGAGGCGCGCGACAGTTACACCTGGCAAGAATTCGGCGTGTAAGCCGTGGGTCATTATTATTGGCTAAAGTGTGTGACGTCAAAGCCTAACGATTGGCTGCGAGCGAGGACCTCCTTTGATAGATGACTGTCCCGCCCCTTTATGACGTAAGACACGCACACCTCTGCTGGGCGGGTTGCCGCACTTTAGGCGAATTTTAGGCGCATTTTTAACTGATAATAACTAAGAAATGAAGCCGAAATCGCAATTTCTTTATTCTTCATTTTCTTCTTATTTTGTCTTGGAGAACCACACCTTAAATTTTCTTCCTGTAGTCAAGCACCCTGAACATACAATCACCTTCGTATGTATTAAAAATTCGAAGAAATGTTTCTGAAAGTATTTTGTATGCAATTCGAACGGTATTAATCAACTTTTCCGGACGGTTTTCAAAATTATCGATGCTTTTTTGAATAATACTATTGCGTACATTGCGGAGCTTGCATTACAAACAACAATCAATTTTTACATGCAAATCCGTCTTCGCTTTTTATGAAGTATTATTCTTCACAAATTGTCGCGACATGCAGATGTACATAAATGTATGTAGCAATATTGTAAGCAACATGTATTGTTGTTCATTGCAGTTTGTACTGAATTGCGTTCTGAAAATTCAAGTTAAATGTGAAATTCATGCTCGACAAATTGCATACAAAATATTTGTTACATCGAAGGAGGTATTTCGGAGGCTAGTTTTGGGTTAATCAACTGTATGCTAACAGGGGTGAGTATACTTATCAGTGAATAAATATGTTATGCGTGCCTTGGTTGACACAGGGGTTAAGGGGATATTCTTCTTGAAATTGAACCTTTTGCCTTGGGATTTTACAAAAATATTTTTTGATGAAAAATACGAGCGTTCGTCTTCGAGTGAAAGTAACTACTTACAAAATGGCGGCACTTCGACACTTGTACTTAAAGAAAATGCAAAGAAAAAAAGAAAAGTCGATTTGTCGAAGATGAAAAACCAGAAGAGAATAGCCCCTTAAATCGGCGAAAGTGTAAGAAGGAAAGTGCATCGGCAGGGGTGGCGTTGAACGCGGGGGTGCCTTTCGACATGGAAGTACACGGGGTCCTGAGCATATTTGCGGACCGGACCTATCAATCTCGAGATCCATCCCCGCGGGCTATCGAGTGTAACGAACGGATAACCGAAACTTCTCCTGTCGGAGGATTTTCAGGGAAGGGGAAAGAGGGGAGTGGACCAAGACGCAGAGAGAGATTACTTTAAATATTCGTTCAGCTTCTCGCAGTCCCATCCTTGATCGCGAACCGATTTTACGACTTCCTCCGAATATCCGCGTTTCCGGCGTCGCCTCCTCTCCTCGTCGTACTTCTCCTGAATGGCGGTATTGCAGATATGAATCGCTTCGTGATAAGTTGAGAAAGTGTACGGCTTCGAGCTGAACCGAAGCAGTCCCTCCCTGATGGAAAGGGATGAAAAAGGATCAAGAGAAATTCCTTGATGGAATCTCCACCCGGCCGAATCTCCGCCGCGAGAGGAAATAGTTTTCCGAAAAATTCGAAAGCGTTTTCTCGCCGAGGATCGCAACGATCGATCCCGAAGAATCACTTTGCGAACGCGATCCGCCGCGATCTCGGACCCGCCTCTCTTTCCTTTATCTATCGCGATTTTTGTTAAGGGCCAATCTTACTTAGGGTTTGCCAATCTTCGAAAACTGTTTTCAACAAAAAAAAAATTGACAGACATTCCTCGAGTACAAGGTAAAATATCCAGAAACTTTGAAAAGCTTCCGCTTGTTGGTTTCCGAGTAAAAAAATCCGAAAGATCGTTTTATCCTCTACCAAATCGGGGCCCATCCCCTTCAAATCCGCTCGGCGGTTCTTCCAATAATTCCACTCGATAAAACTTACTTGAACAACCATATGGTCAGAGGGAAAGTGCTGGTGACCAAGTACCATTGTCTTATATCGAACTTCGTGTCGTGAATCAATAACGGGCGTTCTGAAAAGAAAAGAAGTCCAATAAGAAGAACAGGATTCGCAAAGAAGCCTGTTCAAATAGAAGGATACCTACCGATGTACTTCTGCACGATGAAGTAATCCTTCGGTCTGCATTTTACCTTGCGGAATATGTCTTTTAAGTTATGAGATATGCTTATCCCGGTGCCGCAACAGAGCTCGCTCGGCTTCAGGATCCACATGTTCCTTGTCCCGTTCAGCTCGTACTGCGGGTCCACTTCCTTCAGCTTCGACAGAGTCGATTTCGCTGTCTCGTAATATCTCTGCCAAAGAATACCGATTCGTGTGAACGCGGCGAACAGAGGGCACGATTCAAGAATGTATGGACCTCCGAGGATTAATGAGAGTGTGCACGGTTTCGTTAAATAGAAGACCAGAGAGAAGGGAATTATTCAATTCTCTTTGAAACCTTACGGTACATACTACTCTAAGGGCATCTTAATAAATCGCGATGGCAATTTTAATCGTGAACTAAGAAAGCGCCCTCTCTAACGCAATCTAATCATCTTTTAGATTATTATTTTAGAGGGGATAGGCGAACTGACTAAGATCGTGTAGCTCCGTTCGGCTTAGACCAAGACTTTACTGGACTGGGACCTATGAGTTATGGGTCCATGGAAATATTAGAAATAAGTGTGCAGAATATTAATTTTATAATCATTAGCCGGTGGACTATGCCCCCCCCCCCCCCAGTGGAGGGGATAGGCGAACTGACTAAGATCGTGTAGCTCCGTTCGGCTTAGACCAAGACTTTACCGTAGTAGGTTCCCGGTAGGTAAAGCGTAAAGAGAAAAGAGAGAAGCGAAATAAAGAGAAGAAAGATGAAAGGGGAAATACAGAGGAGGGAAAAGTTGTACTTGTAGATGCTGCCGACTCTTCTCGGAGGTGAAATCGATGCTGCCGCCGTCGTGAACGGCGGTCGTGTAGTCGTCCAAGAAGGAATTCCACTCCTCCTCGGATAGCTCCGCGACAAAGTCTTCATCTATGTTTTGGTGGTTCGCGCAACCAATAAATTCCTCGCAGCGTTTTATGGCGCATTCCAGCCGGCTCATCGGAATCGTACGTTGGCCGGGCTCGCTGGCGAACTCCCGCTCGTCTTGCATTCTTTGGACGAACCACTTCAACAGGCCCGCGGCGGCGGTCACTCGGAAATCCTCGAGGAAAGCTTTCGGCTCTCTGCTCAGGTTGTAACTCCGCGGGAACAGAACGCTCGACACGTCTTTCTCGTTCAGCCAATGCGACTCTTCCAGCACGCGAGCCATTCCTAACTACACTAGTATACCCGTGTTAGCGCACTTTTACCGATCGCGCGAGCCCTTCAATCCACCTTCGCCGTACGCTATCCGACTCCGATCTCTCGTGGGAACGTTCGCTAAACAGTTGGATCGTACATTTTACGGCCGAATCGGCTTAAATTCGAATCACGAAACGCCCTTCGCGTTATCGATACAGTCAAAGATATTGTACGGCGAGGGGTTAACGACCGCAAACACGTATCACGATTTCTAGTTCCACGATGACTCGCACATTTGTTCACAGGAAACTCTTGGATCGATTTGTCCGAGTTGCGTTACTAAATGTTTTCGTATCTAATCAATTGCTGAACGTTCAAGTGCGATAAATACAATGGATTTCGTGTAGATGAAACGGAGGTCACGAGAATATTCTAAAGCGAGAGGCTGTCGAAAGAAAATGGACATTGAAAAATGGATGAATCTATACAGTGATTTCTCTATATATGTCGCCAAGGCCTGGATGACAAACGACGCGGAACTATCCCCACTACCGCGGGGTATAGCCCGTGAGGGTCCTGGACGATACACGTCGCTGGCAAGACCCGTGTTGTTGACATACATCGAGAATTCACTGTATTCGGTTTACATTCGGAAAAATATGCGAAGAAATATGCGAGTACGTGAGGGAGAGCTTGACCAGCGTTAACCTTGGAGGTGTAAACGGAGGGTTTCTGGTATCGGTTCAGCAGGGTGTTACTGCCAAGGCCCCGGTGCCAGTCGACGAAGTCGTTTCGGCAGTCCCATATAAAATCCGGCGTTTTGTGACGTAGTAAAGCGAAAATCACCGCTTTCTCGTTTAACGTTCCATCCGGCATGGTCAGATCGCCCAACGATCTCGCTTCCAGGCTGGCCATGCTACCTAAAGATCGTGCAGAATTTTTTGCAATATCGCGAAAGTCCGCTGCGGCACCGGTGGCTGCGGCACGACGCGGATCTCTCGGAGCTCAGAATGCTTCTCGGTTTATTTAGACGTTTCCCCGCCGGTGTGTTTACGCGGTTAATGTTTAATTAAAGAAAACAGAGGACGGAACGCGAAACCGCGAAAAAAAATTTAATCAAGAGAGCCAACGGTACTAACCGTAAGGCAGGTTTCTTGTTTTTGTGGCTTCGTATTTCTGCACCCAACCACGACGCTCCAGAGCATCCTTCAGTTTTGGCAGCTCGCCGCGAATCAAAAATATTTTGTGTCTCTGGAAAACGGGTCATTCACCTTTCTCTGTCCAGCGGAATTTACGCGAGGCAACAAAAATATTTTGACGCCGCACGATTCCGATATTGTCATGCATTTTTACGCGTATAGACAGTAGAGACCGAATCTTTTGGACGCGTATCGTGTTACGTCGGCGGTACACTGCGGATTTTATAAGATTTATTTTATAAATCGATCAAAACCAAGTATAATCAGGAAAAACATTTAAAGGATTTCATTAAAATTCTTAAGCAAGGAATTTATATTCCAGGAGTACTAGCCTATAAGTATAATGCAGACAATTTTTCGTTTGAACAATCTATCTCTGTTTATACTTTACCGTCGGTGAATTAAAACAGTTTAGTCACTGGTTGATAATAGTGTCGATTTCATTCACACAGCTTCTAAATGTCGTATACGGGGTGTTCGACTAAAGGTGGGAGAAAATTTAAGGGGTGGTTCTCCGATACAGTATAAGACAAAAATGGAGAATAAAAAAATTACGATTTCGGATTAATTTTTTAGTTATTAACCATTCAAAATCCGCCTAAAATGCGGCAACCTGATCAACAGAGGTGTGCGTACCGTCCGATTGAGTCATACTACACGCATTTTCGGTCCAAGCCGAATCATTGGCTAAAGTGTGTGACGTCAAAGCCTAACCATTGGGTGCGAGCGAGGACCCCCTCTCAAAAGGGACTGTCATGCGCCATAATGACGTAAGCAACGTACCCCTCTCTGTTCGTCGGGTTGCCGCATTTTAGGCGGATTTTTCATTGATAATAACTCAAACATGGAGCCGAAATCGTACTTTTTTAATTCTTCATTTTCGTCTTGTATCGACTTAGAGAAGCACTCCTTAAATTTCCTCCCACCTGTAGCCGAACGCCCTGTACAAAAATGAAAAATCAATTCTTTGGAAACCTATCATTGAACGATTGTCAAAGTTGAGGAAAATGCTTTCATTGGAAGTGATTAAATAAATGCAATGCAAATAGACGCAGCCTTGTCATTTTTCATGAGATGAAAAGTTCCAGGCGGCTTTCGGTGCTAGGTGCAGGTTTAGCGTCGAGGGGGTTAAAGGGAACGCGCTTCTTCGGCGAGACAAGGATTAAAGGGTTAAAGGAAATATACTTGTTCGCCGAGAGGAGGATTAAAGGTGTCTGAAGGCTGCGGTACCTTGACAGCCCTGTTGACGGTCGCCTTAATTTTCTCGTAGCACTCTCTCCTCATCCAGTGGGCTTTGCAACATTCGGTGTCTTTGATGACGACTCTCCTGTAGTTGGTGTTCCCGCCATGGTGGTTGCTGTTCCCGTCAAAATCCGTCTCCCGATGGCAGCAGGAACACGAGTCCATGTACGATTTCGGGAACGCGCCGCAGTCGAGCTGCGGCAAGCTGTTAACAACGCTGATCTCATTGTCGTCCGACCCCGCCATCGGACATTTGTCCCTCGTTTTGTCGGGGTCCGCGCGATTGTACGGATTCACGGAGCTCTCCTTCTTTTCCAGTCTGGCCAAAGGCCCGGTCGGTTTGCAGCCAGATTGGTTCGCTTTGGTCTCGCTCGTCGATTCCATCGTCTCAACGTGTCCCCTGATCGTCGCCGAAAGTGAAACGCTCGAATTTATGGAACGGCGCGCCGCTGCAACGCTGAGCACCGCTGTTCGGTCAAATCGGTGCACAATATTAACGTCATATCACTGGACAATGCAAAATAAAAAATGCTTCCATCGATTACATTGATTGAAACGCGGGAGCGAAATAAAAATTTATTTCTCGTTTCAATCATTTTATCAAGTCGAAACCAATACGCTGAAATCTTTTTAACTCTTTGCACTCGAAGCTATTTTAACTCCAAAATGAAACATCTCTTCTGACCTAGAGTATTGCCCTTCTATACATTTTTTTTTCATTTTATACACGCTAACGTGGTGCAACTTACTCGTACAATACCGAAATGTTTAGTAAGTACAAACAAATTTAATAATGTAAAAAATACAGACACCATTCGAGTGCTAAGGGTTAATATGTCCACCCATTTCTGTCATAAACGCATAAAATCCGCAGTCTACAAATCACTATGCGTTCATGAAAAAAAAAGAGTAGAAGCAATTTAAAGCAAGGAAAACATTGGGAGAATTTCGGAGCATCGATGTACTATTTTTGCAACTTCTACAGAAAGCTGAGTTTGATAGAATAATCGAGCTGATGTTGTTGATTTTGAAAAACCATGAGGAACGATGCTCGCAAAGTTTTGGCACGATGGTTTTCCGTAATTGCGAGGCTCGAAACACTATCTTAATCGAACAAGAGCGTTTCCGTAGCTCCGCTCGTATGCTTATGCATATTAGCGTAAGAAAAGTTGGATCGAGCAAGGCGCTTTTGGCGCGGCAAATATTTATCGATGTCCCAGGACTTTGAACGGCTGATGAACGAAGCGGTAAAAGCTAAATCGATCAGCCGGGTTGTTTAACCAGCTCGCCTTATTGTCCGCGGCGAGCTTCCTAATCTCCTAAGTAATTAACCTTTTATGGAACGAACTTTGGGGGAACTCCGGCTCGCCGGCAAAAAGGACCGCATTAATTTGACTGGCGGGGTTTATACTGTCCCTTAATCGCGTAACACGCTAAAATGATTAAGGTTAGCTTAACGGGGTTCGTCGAGAGACACCGGTTAACAGCGTTACATTCGATTTCGTTCCACGGTTAGGACGAACGTTAAAAATTTTCCGTTAATTTTCCGCGGATGCGGGACCGGTTGGAATTTTTGGAAAAATCGCTCCGCAGGAATACTTGCCATTGTCATCGCGACGAACAATTCGTGAAATGCGAGGTTCGTTTCATGGTAGGCGGAACACCGACGTCCGAGCCGTTCTAGCGTGCGTGGGAATGTTTCGCGGGACTTGCTGGGAATCGCCTGGACATGCACTTTTCCAAAGTTTTCCCGTGGGAGAGAGGCCCTGGTCCTGGGGAAAGTTTCGTCAGTTTGCGGGTTTGATTAGAAGCTTTCTTCATCGAGCGTCGCGACGCTCGGTGAAAGCCTTCCCCGGGAGCCCCGAGACACACGTTTCAAACCCCAAAATTTATTTCATGGTTCTCTTAATCCGAATGGTCGAGTTGGCCGAAAGTCACCGGTGGTCCCTGACGTTTATAGGACGGACATGTTGCTTTTTGCCCGATCGTCCGCTTTTTTTTTTTCGTTTTCCACGGCCGACGAAAGACGGCGAAACGCGAGCCACGTGCGAACGCGCACGTTCGCTCGCGCAATTCCCGGCCCGTTCAAAACATTTCGAATCGACTTCTGTCGATGTCGCAACGGCAACAACCAAATTTCTGCTTGTATGTCCGAAGCGTTTTTACAACAGCCTTTTTAATTGAACGGCGAGAGTTGCCAGAATCCAAAGCTTCGTTGTTCGAAACGACATGGAATACAGCGATATTGCGTCTTTGTTAAAATACAGCAATTCTTTTTTTTTTGGAAATATCAATTCTCCTGGATTTTCTACGTTTGAAACGACAGGAAAAAAGTAGATAAAGCGTATTGTTAGAGAGCTTGAATTTCTATTCAATCAGCAAGCTAACATCTGTTTTCCAACTGTTTTCGTATCGATGAAAATGATTTTATATCGAATTAACGTGCAATGTAGTCACATATGACTGACAGTGATTTTTCACTGGGTTTAGAAATTCATTTCTATTATAATTTTATTGGAGTCTTTCGAATTCAAAAGGGTTAAGACAGCATCCCGTATAATACATTTTAAATTTCTAGTTTTGGTTCCATTAATTAAATTACTCTGATTTTTTTTTATATATCGTTTATTTTAAAGTGGTCGCATTAACGGCTAGGCCATTAGCGACCACATGGTTCGCAATCGAATATAGAAGAGAAGGTGATTTAGTAATTTCTAAAGTTTCTAAAGTGGATTTTGCGACATAACTCCTTCGATTTTGTGTTATTCGAGCCGAACGGTCGATGTCGACTGTGTAAACGGTGCATAAGCGTTACAGGAAATCTGTTGTATTTAACGGGAAGCACGGGACCGGCACAGGAAGGGTGGAAATCGTGTCAGCGAATCGTACTTTCGATCCAGGCTCGCTGCAGCAACGGAGCGAGTTAACTAGCTAAGTAACCGCGCCCACTGCACTCTCTAATCACCAAAGGCACCGGGAATGCTTTTAAACTTTCCATCCACAATTACGTCCTCCTTCTCGCAGAGGCTCTCCTATTAGACCTTTCATCATTTTAATTATCACGGAACTGTTTGAAATGTACGCATCGATTTAACTCTGAAGAGAACGTTCAACTCGGTCGGTTTAAACGTTGGAACACGGCGTTACACGTGGAACCTGCTCCTCCCGACATTTCATTTTTCAACCGCTTGCGTCCGAGCGACAGTCCTGCATATTACATGATTCTATGGATAATCGTGTACGTAGTCGGACAGATGATCGTACGAATAGTCAGTCGATGGATAATTAATATGGACAGCAGCGGCGGCTCGTCGCCAAAATTAGTGGGGGTGCTGCGCCCAGAAAATTTCAGCTTCCAATGCGCGCATGCGCACGACACTCAATCACCACACCGCTGGAACTGTGAAGCGCCACACAAAGATTTTTTATTATATTTAACGTTATCGATAATATCCCGTGGAAATAGGGGGTGCTGCAGTTCCACGATGCCTATACGCGAAAATATTGTTATACAGTGATTTTTCTGTATATGTCGCCAAGACCTGGATGGTAAACGTCGCGGAATCGTCCCCACTGCCGCGCGGCATAATCCTTGAGGGGCCACGGAGCTCAGGAGGCCTAAATGTCTCCTGGACGATACAGGACGCTGGCAAGGCCCTTGTTGACATATATCGAGAATTCACTGTACCGGTTCTTACTGGAACGAAATCACAGCCGCGGTGAAAGGCGTGAACGAGACGGCACAGTGCGGTGGTTTAACTATCGCAAACAAGGATGATTGTACCAAAGATAATAAGCGCTAAAACTGCAAATCAACTTAGGAATTTAAGAGATCCCGTTTAGGCGATTGCGTCTAATACCGAGGGATTTATTGGTGTCTTAGGACGTCAAGAATTTAGCCGATACGCTGAAACTGTTGGTGTCGGCTCGCGATTCTTCGGCTCTATCTGTGTACGGTGCAAAAACTATGACAGCTCTCTGGGATTCTTCGCAGACGCAATCTGGCCGTGACACGTGGCAAGATATCGATATACGTTTCGTAATAGATCAACAAAACTGTGGATTGGATCGCGACATTTTTCAAGGAAATTGTTCGACGACACGAGTCCCTATTGTGGTAGAACAAATGTTTAAATGAAACTTTTGCACCAAAGCTAACAACGACTTATCGGAACAAGTATCGAGAAGATAAAAATCGGACATTAAGCGACGAAAGGAAATGTAAACGGTTGTAGAGAGGTTAAATACCAGTCGAAAGGGAACATTTCTTAAGGTTCGGGACGGTGGACAGGGAACAAGGGGGAAAGAGCAGGGCGGAGCGGAGCGGAGCAGAGCAGAGCGGAGCAGAGAGTTCTCGAAGCGAAATGCGGGGAAACGAGGGTGCAGCACCGCCTTTCGCAGCGCCATGAACTTAACCGGGAAACTTCCTAACTTGTTTCTTCGTTGAAAATGCATCGTATAAGATCTACAATCCTCGGGATACAAGCACGAAAGTACTCCGACGCTTTCAAACGAGATTACCTTGTAATAAGATTTATACAACTGCGAGTCCATTTTGGTTATGGCGCAGTGCGCCATGGTTACCTTCGGCTAGAAGTTACAGGTCGCGATACAGCCGAATCTCCCATAACGTGCGCCGCTTCCTATGGCTTTTTCCTTCTCTCGTGATTATGTCCGATATCCGCGCAACCTCTGTATTTCATTTTACATTCGTTTTTGCGAGTCGAGCAACAAATTTCGAAAGAAATCCCCGGTCATATCTTTATGCGAAATCGAAATTTTCAAACGCAACGGTAGGACACAGAAAAGTTCAAATGAAAATGTACTCGCTCCTTTAATAATAACTAGACTGCGGATCTTTATGCGAAATGAAAAATGTTTGCGTCGATTTGCAAGACGCAGGAGCGAAATACAAATTTATTTCTTCTTTTAATTATTTTATTCAGTCGAAAGCAATACGCTTAAATCTTTTCAATATGTCCACTGCTTTCAATTGTGGTTACCCATTTTTGTCATAAATGCATAAAATCCGCAGTCTAATAATAACATCCTAAAGTTGAGATTCGCGCAAGGTCTGTCGCCTATCGATTATACTTTTCGCGCGAATAGGTCCGCAGTCTGTAATAACATAAAAATTTGGCAGTCTACGATAGCAATAAATATATACGATATACACTCCCGCTCATAAGTCTTATCTGGTATTTCGTATAGATTATGAACCTTTCACTGTATTAACTACATAATATAAATATCCTCATATGTTCAGTAATCATTACAACTTCGGTGAAATAATTCATTAAAAATTATGAAATAGCCATCCCAATCACCAGATTTGAACCCCATAGAAAAATTATGGGATGACCTGGACAGACAGGTGCAGAAATTTTGCCCTACTTCGAAAACACATTTATGGAATATTTTGGAACGAGAATGGAATAATATGACAACCGAAAGTATGGAAAAATTGATCAGGCGGATGCGAAGAATAGTGAAGAATAGTAATAAAGAAACGTGGCGGAAAAGATGAAAAGAAAATATAAATATTTTTTTTACTTCTTGGTAAGAATTTTGATACATGGGTCCGCATCCTTTCCTTGACATGTGAGCCTTCAAATAAGTAAAAATTTGTTCGCATCCTTCAACGATTGTTTCATTTTTACAGAGTTCAATATGACCAACTATCCTGAGAGGCTTATGAGCGGGAATGTACGATTCGTCGATAGGATTTCAATTACGATTGAAATTGTACCTCTCCTGGAGTTTATGGCGATCTAAAAACTTTATGGAATCGCATGACCCAGTTATTAAACGCTGTATAAAATCATGCTTAATGAACGCTATGGAACAGTGGCAAAAATATCTGTGCAGGAAAAACTTGTCCGATCGAAAAAATATTCACGGCATTGTTTACGATCGCGCGCATTCTTTCGACAGCGCTTCCGCCAGTCGCGTAGCGTTATTTTCGAAGTTTTTCCAAAAATTATTACTATTTGCCCGCACATGCAGCGCGTTCCGTTGAATGAGCATTTCGCTGAAATATTTAAAAGGTCCTTTACCAACGTAGTCCTTATCGATATCGATCCATAATATACATAATACAATCATCTACAAACATGTTCTTCGCATTTAGCGGAAAGCCTTCATACTGTATTGGTTTACTCTGCAAGAAAAACTCGGATGGAACCCGTCTGCTGATAAGTACCGTTATATAAGACTAACATGAAGATCAATTAGGTAATCTCCGTTCTGTGATGAGTCGCGTATCTAAGAAACCGGTTAAACCTATTGACTGATTGCTTCGAAATGTGAAACGTTTATGACGGTGTTATTTACGAAAACAAACACGAAAATAAAATAAATATTCCGTTCTCGAATAGAATCGACGAAACTTGTACTTTCTTTATTTCGATTCAACGAAGCAGAACTTGTCTGCGACCCGTTTCAGTAATTGTAAAATAAAAGACCAGTCCTGTTCGACGGTGCAGGAACCGTTCAAGGCTCCCAGAATCGTCGCAAGCAGCGTGGAATCGTAAAATTGGAAAGACACATGTCGCCGGTTAATGGAGAAGAAGGAATTCTCTGTACACACGGGCATTTCCATTTTTCTTGTGAAGCTGCACGCGTAATCAGCGACGCGGCGCGGCGCGGCGCAGAGCGACACGTATTGTCGTGTGCGACGCGCGGCCAAAAATTTTATTCAGATCCGTTCCCTTTGTAGGGATATTTCTCAAAGAGAAAACGTACCGTGCTACAGATTGCAGCGTCGCGTCGAAGAGAGCTTTCGCACTCTTGCTCGCACTCGCGCCAAATGTTATATCGCTAAAGGGACCTTTGTGCAATTTAAAGCAAAGTCATGTATTGCGTAGATTCTTCTTTGAGAACTATTTTTCCGGGGGATCTGCTCTACTTCGCGTATACTGTTGCTCCACTTCGAACCTAACAACGTACACGAATTCAAACCCGGCCGGCAAACTTTTCGCATGCTGGTGCATGCTGCATGCTGCATGCTGCAACGCCGCCTACTGTCCCCGCGCATTGTCGCAGCTACGCAGAGCTTTCACAGCTTTTCGCGCGTTCAACCACCGTCGACTTTTGTGTCGCCCTTTTCACATCTGCCCCGTCGAAATTGTTGGATTAACTTCCCCATCACCGAGAAACCTTTTACGGGTTTTTGGGGAAACCGATGGCACCAGCCCCGCTGCCGTTGCTCGAAAATCGCTGGTTCCAGTCGCAGCTAGATGATTCTACTGTTCCGTTTAACAAAAGCTTTAGAACACTCGGATCTTTGCCGAGAAAAATCGGTAATTAGTAGACTGCGGATTTTATGCATTTATGACAAAAATTGGTAGGCACAATTTGAAGCAGTGGACATACTAAAAAGATTTAAAGGCACCAGCGTATTGGTTTTAGCTTAATAAAATAATTCAAAGAAGAAAGACATTTTTATTCTGATCCTGGGTCTTGCAATCAATGAACATATATTTTATTTTGCATAAATATCCGCAGTCCAGTGATTAGACTTTACGTTCTTTCGTACACGTCTCTTTTCAATTTCATTGTTGTAGCATTTTTTGTTTAATCAACCCTTTGCGCTTGATTATCCCCTCCGAGACACCAATAAAAATTATTTATTGTACACTCGATTTCATACGGACAAAGTGAAAAAGACGGTGTTTTTGTGGTTGTTCGGCTAAAAGAGTTAGACATTGTTGCAGCAGCGAGTTTGTCGCATATAAGAAATATTCATGCTCGAAATGTTTAGAGCCGTTCGTTGCCGAGACCGTTCTCGCACGAAATGGTAGACTCCGGGTACTCGTCGGATCCCGAAAGTTTTGACAGTGAGAAATCAACGTTCAGCCATGAAATTCCGCTATCGATGGATCCGGCTGCTAGGAATACGAATAGCTAATCAAGGCCCAAGCCCGTAATTCCGTTTCCTTTCGCAGTTATAGAACAGGTATGGAGTTCTTGAGTAAATTCCTGAGATTTGTCCGATTCGACAAAGTTTCGGCGTTACCGAGTTTACATTGTGGTCACGTATTTGAAACACGTGATCGGTTCATCGCCACTGCGGTAATGAGCGTTCTCGGAAGCAACGTTCATACTTTAAAACCTCCGACCGTTTTTACCATCTTTTTTCTTTTTTTTTTTTATTTTGTTACACTCGTGCATCGAGCCACGTCGTTCGTAATCTTTATCCTTTTATTGCGCATGCAAATTTCTAAAATACAAAGGCAACGTCTATATTGTCAGCGTATTAACCCACCAGTAAACGAACGAAAGTTTCTATTTGCTCCGGTTTTTATAAAACAGCTCGTGAAAATAAAAATTTACATGAAAATCAGCGGCGCAGAGTTGATAATATACCGTCGATCCTCATGCAAATATTCATAGATTATTTTCTGTGTACCGGGATAAGGGAAAAATTTGCTTCGAAGACTAAAGGATCACTTTTACCGTGAAACGATGCAATTTATTAACCTTTATCATTCAGGAATCGTGAAGAAAAGAATCCTATTTTGTCTTTATTTAATGTAATTTTTACACGTACGCTATACATCTTTTATATTTAATTCTGTTCGAACTTGTGTGCTCTGTTTCTATGGGAATTTTATGGGAAGAAATGATGCTACAGTAACGTCTTGATCTAAGCCCAATCCTCGGGTCCGTGCTGTGACATAGATCGTGTAGGGCAGGCCTGTCCAACCCGCGGGCCCCGCGGGCCATATTTGGCCCGTTCTCCCACTTTTTCATTCCACTAATGTGGGAAGTGACGTTCCCCCAGAAGCGCATGACATTTGTTTCTATCGCGGACCTATGTATTCCTATCGCATATTATAACTAGACTGCGGATCTTTATGCATTTATGGCTTACGAAAATGTGCAAAAAATGTCCAAATATAACATTCGACAGAATTTAGTGCAATCTTTATTTATTTCAGATCTACAAAGGCTACTGCCACTGAAAATAACATTTTATTTGACTCCACTTTCTTAAAATTCCTCTAAAAGAATTGCAAATTGCATAAACATCCGCAGTCTAATTATAACATAAGAAGGGGCCTCTGGGGGAACGGACAGATTGCTCGTGGGGACCGTGCGGCCCGCGACGAAGTGAAAGTTCGACGGGCCTGGTGTAGACAAATATTTTGTTGTGACTGCGTCATCCGCGACGAACGTAGAAAAGGACAGCGCATGTAAACAAAGACCGCGCGGTCGAAGGCGTACTGCGTACCGTCAATTATACCACTAAATACAGTTCAAATTATATCGTGTTCAGTGTCATTTTTATCGGTAAAATACCTCAAATAAGTTGGTGAAGGTCCCATAAAAAAATAATGAACTTTGTAATTGGATTAGTAGTGGTTCACACCGACAGTGGAGGGGACAGGCGAACTGACTAAAATCGTGTAGCTCCGTTCGGCTTAGACCAAGACTTTACTGTACTAGGACCTATGAGTTCTATAGGCAGAAATTATTTTAGAATGTTTATTACCAAAGATTTCCCGGGAGAATCGAAAAGAAAATTCGGACAGCGAATCGTCCATGGAAATATTAGAAATAAGTATGCAGAATATGAATTTGATAATCATTAGCCTGCGGATTTTACGCGTTCAATGTTCATTTCGTGTAAAGATCCGCAGTTTAGTGTAAAAAATGTAGAGACTTTAATTAGTTCGACTGTGAAAGAGCGCAGTTTCGACCAGCCGTAACACGGTTTTATTCGCCGGTTCGTTTGGCAGTGTTTAAATCAGGGGTACGATTTCAGGGGATAAAAGGTGGCGGGGCAAAAAGCACCGTAAGGTTAATTATTTTGGCTTTTTCCAGGGAAATCGTCTTTTTCGTGCTCCCAGCAGAACCATTTCCTTTCTTATCCCGAGTCGTTTCTTGCCCGAAGTGGCTAATTACGTGAGAAAAACATACTCCACCCCTACCATCCCTCTCCGTCCCGTTACCATCCATCGCGTTCGTTCCCTTCATCGCCCGGTTCCGAGCCGTCCCTTTTCCCCGCCGCGAAAGTAAGCACTACTTTGTAATGATCCCATTTTAAGAACCGAGAAAACAAACGAGACGGCAATTACTCTTGTAACTGTACCTTTCGCGTTCCGCTTTGGACTACCCTTCTTGTCCCCCGTTCCCTTCCCCTGTCCGCGCCGTATCACGCGTTCCCGGCACAAATAACTTTCTTCATTCTCGTCGGGACTTGAGGCGTTTCGCGAGATTTCCTCGTGTTGCTTTCGCGTCGCGGCAACGAGAGGACAAAAATGAGCCGGCCCTGTTCCGCTGTGTTCCCGCCGTCTCCGTACCACGGACCATAACCGAGGAATGTAATCGTTTCTCTCATTAGTACTGTCTTCGCGGAGACTATTCTTCCGAAGGATTCTCCAGCTCGTTCTCCGATGCTACAACCCCTCGCTTTCATTTAGGGGACTGTTCCCTTTATAGGACCACTTAAAAAAGAAACCTGAAATCGAAAACGCGTTCATGGTTTCGAGCAGAAGAAATTCAGAACGATCGTGACGTTACGATTCGTGCGTAAATGCAAGAAAATTGACCGAAACGTTACGTAACTGGTTGCAGAAAAATATTTTCGAAACAGTGACAATGGTACAATTTGGGGAACCGGTTTCCCAATTTGGACCACTAGTGGATACTAGATTGAAACCATTAGATACTATACAATTTCAAAGCAAATTCAAAGTAATGTGGCGTTGATCTTTTTTCCCTAGGTGGAGTCGTTTCAGAGACGTGAAGGTCACCTTTGTTTTTTCATATGGAATGCTATGTTTTGTTTCCTGTTTTCTGATAGCGGCTATTGAGACGAATCCAACGAGATGCAACACTAAGATCTTTGAAGGTCAGCAAAGGTCATTTATAACAAAACAGGCGAAATAAATTTGCATTTAGAGAAGGTATTCAAAGTGATTGCCATTGGTACGGATTAAGTAGTATTTCTTATCACTTTGACTACTCTTGTTTGTGGCCGACACGCTCCAGCATTGGCATCTCGGGTGTGTAGAGGGGAGTACATGGTTCTCGGATCTCAGTTATTATAGGCGACGATTTTAGGCGAACAAACAACTTCGATATCTTGCGTGTCTGGTATGGGGCGATCCTATACCGTTACTTAGCAAAAACGTATAAGTAACACCTCCGGCGAACACATCGTTATAGTCTCCTAGCAAAGACCTGGGCCCTCGCGTTCACAAGCGGTACCAGCCATAAACTCTCCGAAATCTCATCCGAAAATCATTGCTGCACCAACGAAGGTGAGTGGTTTTCATCGTTCCGACGATTCAATGTTTACCAACACTTTTGTCAGTAATGCAGATCTATGGATATCTATTTTTTCTTTTTAACTGGAAACCTCGAAAATTCGAAAAATTATGGGCAATTTCTCAAAAAGAAAAAAAAATTCGAACACAAAAAGAGCGTTGTCAGCGAGCACGGAGGAAGGTGCGATCGATTGGCCGTGAAAAGCGTCGCTATTTGTTTAGCGGGCGAACTAATTGCAGGGGTATCGGGCCAACGCAAAAGGGGTGGAATTCAGTGGGTGGAAACGCGACGAAACAATGTATCTGGATAGTTGGAGGGTCGCGATAAGGATGCAGCAGGTGAGCTCGCGTGAAAATCGGTCTGTGCTCCTAGGGACGTGGCAGTGTGCACGTATCTGGATGGTATGCCTGCTGGCTATGGCGTCCGACTTGATAAATGTATCCTGCACGAAAAAACCGGGTGCAGTTTGCCGCATAATAACCAACGAACGGGAGAAAGAGACATTTAGTGCACTTAGATGCGTGATCTATCGACCGTGAGCAGCCCCCGTAGCCTCGGGGGCATCGACGCTGGATACCACTCCATTCTTTTTCGCCGGCTTCAACCCATTTCCCTTGATCTATTAGCTTCCTTCGAATACACTTTCCGCGTAATGGCCTCCGCGACACGGAACGCAGCATCGTTTTTATGTTCCGCCCCTCGTTGCAACGAGCATCCTCGGTTAAGTGCCGGATTACCACGCGAAATCGATGAATTTCTTTGCCCGACTCGCTCTCTTCATGTTCGACCACCTTCCCATCGATTATCCTGGCCTAGTGATCTTCGACAGCGCGATTCACGAAAATCGAACGATTTTTCTGCGACGAGTATTCCAGTGGTTCATTTCGAAAATCGTGGTACTTCCCTCGATGCACAAAGGATTCAGTTCCGTGCAATGAGCAGACTGCGAATCTTTATGCAGCAAGTGTGCGGTACGCGCAACACATACAGAATATATGCGCTTTAGCAAGAGAGAACAAATTAGCATATCGATGAGTTTATCTGCACGCTTCGTTCGACACTTCGGCGACCGGTTTGTCGATTGTCATCCGTGACCTTCAACAGCGCGATTCGATCTTATTTTAGAATTGAAGTTTATGCTTTGTTTTTAACACTAGGTTTACGGGACCCGCCATTATGACAGGTTCTGATATTTTTAACTTACAATTATTAAGATTCTAAAGATACTTTCATGGGGAATTATTGAACAAATTTATTTCTTTGGGTATATGTTATTTAAAAAAAGGGCTAAAAATTTGGGCAACACGTTCTTCTTATTTTTCTAAAGTAATGTAAAATAGTCACTTTTAGTGCTCCGTAAACCGAGCGTTAAAAAGCTTCTTGACAATGTCAGCATACAATACAATATTTGTTGATGATTTTAAAGATGCAAACAATTAAGGTTACGGTAAATATACAATAAAAATAAAGATTGATGGAGGTTGGTTTCCGTTTGATAAACTCTATTGTTAACAATCTTAGGCGGGTATTATGATAAAATCGTGTATTCTCTTTCGTTTTGAAGAATCTTTTTACACAATGTGCAAACGAGTTGGCCGAAAGTGGTAAAAAGATTGCGTAAGTTTATGGAAGCATAATGCGCAGCGTGTGTGCGAAGTGCTTGGAATATGTACGCAGAGTAAATTCACAAAAGAGTGACACACAAAAGACACGCTCTTTATCATGACAGGAATATATCATAGGATTACGTTTAATGCGTTTATGTTCCCATCATTCGTGAATTATAACGTGAAGATAAGACAAGCTAATATATCAATTTAGAGCCACAGAGCTATAACTCTTATGAAATTGAAAGATAGCTTTGCAATTAACACAAACATATGCTATAATAAAAAAGTGAAGATAGTTCTCTGTTAACCATTAAGTGAAATTTGTTGGTTAATCTTTAGTTTCGTTCGAGGGTAATTACCAGGTGGAAGGTTGCAATTTTCTCCGAGGTATACGAATGAGAAAATTTCATCTGTATATGAAAATTTGTTTTAGCCAGATGCATTTGCTTGTGGATTTTCCCACGGACTGCTATTCGCCATTACTACAAAGAACTGGAACGCCTGAAACAAAAATAATTCGTATTAACCCTTTGCACTCGGCACTATTTTCAATGTAAAATTAAATTTTTCTTCCGTCTGACAATATTCTCAATTTACTCAAACGAAACTGATCCGATTTCTACATATAGTACTTGACTGTTTAGTAATCTATTAAATACAAATATTGTAATGTAACAAATATTTTGTAATATTTTTTGTAATTTCTTTGAAATAATGCCACAACAATTTCTGGTGGTGCTGCAGAGTCACCATTCGAGTGCTAAGGGTTAAAATACAAATTTATTTTCTATTATCCCTTATGATTGACATGGACAATTTTGATTTTGCATAAAAATTCGCAGTCTAATAATAAACGAAACTGACTGATACACGATGCGTGCAAGTTTTGCCTATAATATCGAGCCGTATCCGAGTACGTATTTATTGTACATTCCAGAAGGTCGTTTAACCGTACAGGATTCAGCTTGCCTGTGATAAATTTCCAAACATGACCTATTTTCCGTGCGGTTTGATGAGAGGGTAAACGTCGCTGTCGGGTAAGCAGCAATTATAAGTGAAAGATGACCGTTCTTTGTCCACGAAAACCGCATTCCGGGCCGGAGTGCATCTTGTTTCGCTAATCCGAGCCGCGGCGCATAGATAAAGGCCGCTCTCGGCTAGTTTTGAGCTGCTCGGCCGCTTCCCGGAGCCGTTAAGTACGTCAAACCGTGGCGACGAGAGAGCAAGAGAGGCCAAGAGAAAGCATGGGGGAGGGAGAGAGAGAGGGAGAGCATGAAAGAGGGAGTTATATTGTACTTAGTCGTCGTATACATATGTATAGCGACCTGGGAGAAGAGACGAGAGAGCAGAGAGGGGAGAGGAGAGGCATACACGCCTAGGACGTTGTTACGCCCTCGGCAACCTATTCAAACTTCTCACCCCTTTCGACGAACGGTGGGAGCTCGCTCGCGCACCAATCATTAGTACTAGCTCTTCTCCTTTCCTCCGCACACCTATGTCTCACCTCCTCGCCTCCTTCGCCTCCGCGCAACGGCTTTGACTTTGTTTGACTTCACCAGTCTTATTAAGCGTGTTCAGACGCCTTGCGCCCCGCCCACGATACCGTAAAACTTACATCGTTCGACGCACCATCCCCGAAGCTGTCTCTTACCCTCAGACTCCCCCCATTTGTACTCGCGAACAGTTTCCGATCGATGTTGATCCGCGCCAATTGTTCCAAGAAATTCTTTCCAGTCGAATATTTTACTCGGAGAATACAGTCAAACCTGTTTTTTTTCTGCGGTAGGTAGGGACCGCATAAAAGAAACCGCACAAAAAAATCCAGAACTTCATAAATAGCTATAACAAATAATTTTTTACAACATATTAAAGGAAATTTTTGTATGCGGTGGAGAGAGACCGCATAAAAAAAGTCTCACTTAGAAAATATGTCAAAGATTTTACGAACTAGCGAGAAAGTGCTTTCCAAACGAAATAAATAATTGAATTACACATGGAAACATTTAGAAAACAATTTAATTTCTCATTTTAAACATGGAGAAATTTTCAAAATGCATCGCGTAGTTAAAAAAATATCGCTCAAAGAAAAATCGCATAGAAAAGGACCGCACAAAAACAGGTTTGACTGTACTCAAACTCGAGTGAAACAGTTTATCGTCTTTCTGAATATTTGTAGAAGGTTGAAAATAATATGACGGTGATGTAATATTCTTCTAATGTTATTACTAGACGGTGAATTTGTTCGCAAAATAAAATTTGTCTATATTAATTTGAGGTTATAGAAGTAGTAAGCTGGAAATGATGGAACAGTACATGTTAATTGCACCTTTTTTTTTTTTTTTTTTTATCGTGAGGAAATGTTTTATACATACCCCGACTCCCTGGGGGAAGCCGGGGTTATGTGGGATTCTCTCCGGGGGGCGGAGCCCCCGGAGACCACCCACTAAAACCTCACGCCCACCTAAGCTACACGGGAGGTGCCTGGATCACGCGAGTACTCAACAGGACACCCCCCAGCTATCATCATACCCCGGGGGAGGGGGTTAGCCTCCCCCACTGCCTACGCTATAAGACCCCGGGCGGAGGGACCCGCCCGGTGTCCCCATCCCTGGAGCCTTCGGATTGGGCTTCCCGAGCCCCAGCTCGGTCCACCCACAGCTCCCGGAGTCCTCGTGCCCCGCTCGGGGCCGGTGTCCCGAAGGAACCAGCCCCGGCCAGAGCAAGAGGACGCCGCCACCGGAAGGAAGGGCCGTCGGAGGCGCGATCCGGCACGCCCCGACCCTTCCTTTCCCCAAAAACCCCCCACGGTCCCCCTCCCCTATCGGGGGGAGGGGGGACCGACACCCCCCACTAACCGGGAAACTATCCCGGGGGGGTGTCGGCCAATCACGGGGGGAGCTACGCTCCCCCCCGATGTTAATTGCACCTACTCGTGTTTTGCGATAAACGCATAAAATCCGCCAATGTAGTAACAGTAATCTTTAGCTTTTCATTGTTGGGTTCGTTAACTATGCCAACCGCCAACGTGTTAGCTAATTTGAATGAATTGAAAACAAAATATCATTATTCTAATATTCTATTAACTATTCAACCGTTCTTGGTTTTATCTCTCCTTGTTTGTCATAAATGCGTAAAATCAAGTGATTAGGCGTGCGAGCAGGCGGCCGTTTTAAATTAATGGCATTCAAATTTATGTGAAGAATTGCTGGCGCAACTTCTTTTCTTACACCTAATACGATTATTACACATATAGGAATTCGTAATTTATGAGACGATAGATGTTACATAAAAATGACAAGTGGATCGAGGACAACGAATGCAATAGTCGTTGTTGATCACTCTTATTCACGCAACGAAATAGGTGTACGAGTTCTGTCCCATTATTATCGAGATATCTGTATCGCTCGAAAATGCGTCGACGTTATCCTATGTGCTGCGAATATGGTACTCGCGGAACGAGGACAAGGTAGAATAGGTAGTCAAGAATATCAATGAAACTGCTTGAGCCGTGACATTGCTTTGTCCTTCGAAGAATTCTTGGTAGAAAGATCCTTGGAAGTTGTCTGAATCGCTCGTTTGCCGAATCGAGTAACCTAAAGCAAACAGTACCCAGAAACCGACAAAATAATACACATCTGAAATATAAAATAATTTTTACCATTCGGTGGTATTAAGAAAATTCTAACGATCGAAGAAATTTATTTCAAATACAGAAAGTTTAGCATCTTAGCAACTCGAAAATTTGAAAAATTTTAGAGTTCGGAGTAATACATCGATGTTTTCAATCTCTTTTGATCTCTCTACAATTTTAACCCTTTGCCCTACAGACACGTGCGAGACTCGTGGTCAGGTCATCGGGCCAAAAATGAGTATCGCGAGCCTGGCCCGTAGCGGTCGGGCTGAATGTAAACAAAACGCGCCACGCTCGTGTTTTGTTGATGTGCCCCACCGTAAACAGCACGGACCAGGCTCGTGTTTTGTTGATGCGCCCCACCGTAAACAGCACAGGCCAGACTCGCATTTTCCCGAATTGTATTCTTTTAATTACACCATTCTTGTTCAGTGACGATTCGCTTGTAATTATTTATCAAATATCTTACAAAATTAAACCAGTTGCAACTTACACATGTATTTGCATTCCGTAAGTCAACCTAGAACGCTTTCAGAGCGCTCTTGTTTTTGTTTCCGGCACACGCTGTTGCAACTTAAATCGTAGGTCACGGGGTTAAGTTTCGCTTACTCGTTTTAGAACGCGTAAAATCCGCAGTCTAATAACTATATAGGTGCGACGAAGTGGATCTAATCGTTGTAGATTAGAATCTCAACTGGACGTAGAAAGTAAAATGGTAGCGCAATAGGTCAAAGTCGCGGGTCAACTATGAAACAAAGGAATGTCGAGTTTTGGAACGTGCCGAGCGTTTTCTCGATGGTATTGCAAAGTAGACGGCAACACGGGCCAATGCATTATGCGTCGAGCGCAGATCGTAGATTAGACCAGTCTACGGAAAAATGGCTGTTACCGTTTTGATTGGGCAGGAAGGGCAATTTCCTCGCCACAGTTAGGTCCAGGTTTTAAATCGATAGATAGCCGAACCCGCTCGGTCGTAACTTCGTTTCGAGGGGAATATCTGGATAAAACCGTTCGGAGAGAAAGTTCGTAGTGCTTTTGCATGCTTCGGGAGCCTCTTAATGGTCGCTAAGAAGAGCTTATTGAAAGAAAGTTACCCCGTTTAAGTCCAATCCGTTTAGTTTGCCGCATTCATCGGCATGCATGAACCCACTTCAAACAAAATTCGTCGCCGACTTCGGCTTCGTTGCTATTAGCGGGAGACAGGGCCAGCTTCCATTTGCATTCTTCGCGTTTTTCAAACTCCATTTTACCGTACCAGCTCCGTTTCGAAAATCGGGCGGCTTTCGATTCACCGATATCGATCGATCACGACTCCTTACGCGGAACAACAAACTGCCTGTTTCAATGGAAGGCCCTGGTAAAATTGGTCCTGCTGAAATTCTACATATTTGAACAATCATTACAAGAATTGAGCAATTATTTAAATCTGCAAGAAGTAGGAACGAATTGAAAATTTATTTCCGGATTTAATAATTTTAATGACCCCGTTAATAATAAGTTAAAAATAGTTACGTACATAGTGTTAAATTGTTCTAGCCCTCCGTTTGGAAATAGCACACATTGATCTTTCGAAATTTTTGTCATTCAATGGTGCCGAGCCCTGTTATTAAGGAAAGTTCGAAATGTAAAAAGTATAGCATCGATCAAGCACTTTGACAGTACAATGTAAAAAGGCGATTGATCATTTTGAACAGCTCAATTATACATTTGTCCCTTCGGATCACTGCAATAACGCCGTTCCGCGTCCAATCAATGCGACTCGTTACTATTTCAGACAACCGTATTTCTGGCAGTATGCGACGAAACGTCGGAGCAAGGAGCGGGCCGTGCACAAAGTCGGCTAATTGAGTTGTTCGGATAAATACTTGCGAATTAGAGTTCAAAGACCCCTTAGGACCGTTGATGGCGGGATCAAAGCGTTCGCTCGTCGAAAGGAATTTTCGACGGGGATTCGGAAAAAAGTTCGCAAGATTTCTTCAAATATTGATCCTGTTGCGACACGCGTACCTGAAGCGTTAAGAATGCATGACTAATAATGCCCCCAGAAACGGGAGAGCTGCCTAATCTAGGTAATTTATCGCGCAAACATTGACGCTCGGCGTACACACTACTTTAAATCTCGCAGCGCATGACTGGCAAAATCCCGCTTCCGTTTATTTACGTGTCTTCCATCGGATTGAATAAGCTATCCCCGATTTATCTGGGCACCATAAATTTCTTGCGAAACCTTTCGGCTCTTTGGAATTGATTTATCAACGTCACGCCGCACCGCGCAGCCGCGCTCATTGAAATATTTGCATCGCGAGTTAATTAGAGAAATGAACGTTTTCCGAGTGCGGAACGCTACGCAAGAACGGACAGAGGGAGATTTAGCTTAATTCAGACCCGATCCGAATATGTTCACGGATTGATGACGTTCTCGATTGACACGAATCCCGATAAAGAGGTCGCGCTGATATAATTTCGCGTATCGTTTTTCGGACACTTTGCCGCCACCAGATTGCATATAATTCCCGCGAATCGCATATATTATACTTTCGGCTCTCGGATCCTCGCAATACACGCAATGGGAAACGAAGTCCCTTATTCGAAAAGCCCGCCAATTTGCATCTCCCTTTTCACCGATCGGCGCAGAGCTTATGATGGTATCTGAATATTTTTCTGGTCAGCTGTACAGAGTCTGGGCATAATAAGCAGACTCGTATTAAAAGTACTCTCTTCTCGAATCACATAAAAATAGGTTGTCTTTAGGAATATATGGACCGAAAGACTGTTTGCAATATATTCTGACATGATTCACTAGTTTACATAAATTTTTGCTGCACGCTGTATCCAATGGTGCATGTTATAGATGACGTTGATTAACGATATCCATGTTACTCGTAAACCAATAAATTATTCTGAACAGTACAATCGAATTAATCTCCTTCGAGATTGTTATGAGATACTAATAGACTTGCAGTAGGTATGCCGAATGTTGACTCGAGCGTTGAATGTCTACTGCTCAACTCAACAATTTTAGGGAACTATGGTTCAAGTATTTGAAAACTTGAACAATATCGTGCAACGAAGTTTTACGCAACAAAAATACAGGGTGTCCCAAAAATGTTGTACTTCCTTGAAAAGGGTGATTCCTGAGGTCATTTCAAGTAACTTTTGCCTTTGCGGAAATGTTCTCCGCGGCTTCGTTAAGCAGTTATTAACGAAAAACACGGACCAATCAGGGCGCGGGAACAGCGGACCGATTCGCGGCTCGGCCAATGGCAACGCCACGCTCGGCGGGACCGCTGTAGCCGCGCCCTGATTGGTCCGCGTTTTTCGTTAATAACTCCTTAACAAAGCCACGGAGAACATTTTCGCAAAGGAAAAAGTTACTTCAGATCACCTCAGGAATCAGACTGTATAGAATATTTTGAATTAAGAATATTTTTAAAAAATACTAAACTTTGGGATCTGGTGCTTCAGTCTGTAGCAGGATGGTGTTCATTAGGCCCCGGGCCCCCATCATTATGGTAGTAATAATCCGTGCGCACGCGTCGGGTCTCATTGTGGCCGACGAAACGAGCACAGTCGACAGATCTTTTTTACGTCCGCGTAAATGGGGGAAGTGGTTTGTTTAAAAGATGACTCGCCCTCGCGAGAACCGGGTCAAGCAGTTGCTTTTTTTTCCCAGAGAAAGATCGTCCGGTGGCTTGTTTTTGAACTACAACCGTAATCCAGGTTTTACGGCGGCGTATCTCGCTGGCTTCATAAATTCCTTGATTTTCAATTACCCGACCCCGAGGGTCATTTCCCCTCTTGTTTTATAGGTTCGCGCTGTAAGCTCGCGATTAATCGAACTTTAATCCCGCATTCCTGCAGGTACTCGAGAGATGACAGCCGCGGCAATGAAAACTTGCCAAATTTACAAGCGGCACGTAAACCCGGCGTTCCTTCCCCTAACGGAACGGTGAAACGTCTCTAGAATGCGACGTATCGATCATGCTGCGAACTGACTTTTAATCTAGGAAGCCGCGCGACAGTCATGCCAGAGCCATCCGAATCCTCTTCCGTGTATTTTTAAACATTCGAGAAGAAGTGAAAAAAGCACTGGGAAATTTCGTAGCTTTCGTGGTTGAAGCAGCAAAAATTCTGAAAGTTCAAGAGCCAGTGGAAGTATGCGAGGTACCATTTCGTCCGCCACGGAATTCGAATCGTTAGATTCGAGCAAACTTGTCCCCTAATCAGATTTCGTCGGCCACGATTTGCAGTTTGTAATTGCTGTTGCTGCCGGTATATCGAGGCAAACATCGAACAGTTCGACGCATAGTTAGCCGGACACTCTACCCCGGAAGTTTGCTCGCATAGTTGCGTCCAGCCACGCCACCCTTGCACGCGCGTCTTCCTTCGAGTCTGCGACCCTAATCTCCCTAAAGATAGCTGCACAATATTGCTATGCGCCGCCGCTGCGAGCTACGCTCCGCATAAGCATTCGAAGAGATCGATATTGTTGCCAGTCGATTATCCCTTCTCGACCGATTTAATTGAGCTACACCGCCGCTACGGTTCGCCGCGGGTTTTACATTAACAGTATGGACTTTGTCAAACTTCGGAGGCCATCAGAGTTTGTAATCTTTTAAAATATCGGTTTAGTTGGAAGCATTTTAATCCGACAATCTGGGCAGCCTAGGGGCTCTCAGAACCCCAGAAAAATTTTCCACGTGAAATGAATTTAATAAACTTCGTTCAATGTTAAAACTTCTAGAAATGTTGAACAATTTCAAATTTTGCACGCGATAGTTACAACGTTACTTCAAGTCCAACATATATAGTTTTGACTGTTTGAAGTTGAAAGTTTTAATAGCGAACGTTCGAATACTCTCGTGAGCCAAATATGATAGTTGTAAGTTCGTTTAGAGAATAATAAAAGACATCCAAGATGATAATTTCATTCTACCTTGACACGCCAGAGCCACGGAAGCTTGAGCAAACTCGACGAGAAATCGAAAACGAGACTCGATCGCGACGCGAAAAAGACACCGGAAGATTTCGATTCGTCTTTTTCGCCGAATCGGGAAACCGAAGACGATACATACAGGTGTTTCCGGTTTCCGTTGCCTCGCCGTGTTCGGAATCCCCCATTTCACGGCTCGCTTATCGAAGCAGCTAGTTTTTCGATTACAAGTTTACTTTCTCGAAGAACTCGGCTCGGAAAATGCTGTAGAGCTGCGCTCGTTCTTTCAGAGCTGTTTCGTCATTAAATTTTTGTCCGCGTTTTCCGCAAGCCGAAGGAAAGTTCAAGTTGCCCACAGATACTCCTGTTACGCTTTGCGTGACGCAGAATGCCCCCCGTCGGACTTCAAAAGAACGTCGGACTTCAAAATCAAGAAAAATTCTTTGGATCTCTAGATATCTGTTATAGTTGGTCTACAAGATACGTAATTCGAATAAGTCACAAACAATATAACCAAATTCTTGAATTTTTCTAATGGCCGCGTTATGTTTCGCCCTCTCACTTCTAGATTCGAATGCGGAAAATAATCTCGTTTCGACGTTAACGAACAAAATTGAAAATCGATTGCAAAAAACGAATTCGATTATTTGTATTATCATATATTTGAATCATTTTCTTTAGAATCCCTCCGACGCTTAGCGGGATACAGTGCAGTCGGGCAACGAGCGTCGATAGGTCGCGTTTAATTCGCGATTCTCCTCCGGATCTACATCGTAAATTATGCCCGAGCAGCGAGAATTCTTAACAAATTCTAAAGATTGGAATTTTTCCTCGCGATCGCGGCTCTTCGTTCGGCTCTTTCGAGTTTCCAACTTCCGGTGGCTGGTTGCTCCATAAATAATGGAGGCGCTAGCGAGGGTACCTAATGCCGCGCAGCTACGAACTTTGCCAGGGCAACCTGACGGGGGAAAAAAGGGAACATTTTTATACGGACAGTGAGGTCAATATATTGGCTATAATCAGCCATTTCTGTTTCTCAAATTCATTCATTTTTAACGCTGCTAGGGTAAGGAACCCGATTGCTGTGGGGGCACCAATTACCGTGTCTATATTAATTATTTGCTTATTTTTAAAGTATAATGAACATTACAAAAGAGATATGTAACGTATATGTACAAGGTTTACTCGATATATGTCCAAAACGCGGGTCTAGCCAGGGACATATATCGACCAGGAGATACTATTCTTTGACGCACGCCGAATTTAGAAAAGTATAGCGGGTATACCCCGCGGCAGTGGGGACAGTTCTGTGACTTTCATCGGATAGATATTTCGGACATATATCAAGAAGACACTGTATCGATTTAATTTTTAGATTGAAATTTCATGTTTGGAATTTTCGAACGTAGAAAAAGACAGCGAAGGGGATATACCCCGCGGCAGTGGGAATAGTTCTGGGACTTTTATCGGCTAGGCATTCGAGACATATATAGAATAAACATTGTATCAACCGATTTTAATGAAAAAAAATTTAATATCTCTTTTTTAATATTCATTGTGCTTTAAAAAGAAGTATAATTAATATAGGCACAGTGATTGGTACCCCGACAATAATTGGGGGTCCCTTGTCCTAGACAAATCTAAATACACGAACCTCGAAATGTCCAGAAAGTAAAATCGTTTATTCTTTCGTCACGTTACCGTTACGTTTTTCCATCAATGTTGGTAAAGCCGTGTTTGTACAGCAATTTTTTCTTATTTACATTCGTAGATTGTACCAACAAGGTTTGTCCATTAGTAAGGTATATTGAAAATGTTTTTCACCAGCATCGTACTGCCATTAGCTTCGACGTGCGTCTGTCGAATGAACTTCCGCAACGATCGATGAACAGACTCGACTTTTCTTGTCCATAAACTCGTGCTAAATTGGCCCTGACTATGCTTCAGCATGATCCTCGCTGCATCGCGACAATTTTCATTCTCCGCTTCGAAATACCCGTCCCGATAATTTGAAGCGCGCGGGTGTAGTCGGAAGATAATTTTAGAAGGTCACTGGCACTGATCACAACTTCCAGACTCTCCGGGCGGTTGCAATTACGGTCGCAATTACCATCAACAACGTCAAAGGACTGGGCTCGTTCGGGGCACGTAACGGCAATAAGAATAGAATTGCCGGTCCTACGCTACCGTTCCGCGATCGGCAAAACCTCGGAACAATTTTTTTATTGTCCTCTACACTCGTGAAACCGCAGCATTGAAGTTTTTTTCTCTTGCCGTAAATAATGGCAGAAAGAGTTTCCTTTTATCGATTGGTGTGCTGCTCATAAATGGAAAGAGATTAGAAACGTACGGAAAGTATGGAGATCTATTGCGAACAAAAATCATGGATATGCTGAAGCAAATCAAACTTATTACCACGCCAGCGATGATAATAATCGTGAGAATTAATTCTGAGGATTTTTCTTTTCAATTTATTTGTGGTTCTACGAAGTTAAGGCGCCAACCTAATTTGACGCTCGAAATAATTTGAATTTTTGAGAATTTTTTAAAGCGAAGGTATCGTTTAGACGCTGCAATTTGAAGTTTGGTATTTTTTCGTTTCATTGACGATTATGTTGCCTGTGGACGAGGTTCTCGGGCCCTCGGCGTGTTCCGTCAAGTGGTCGATCGGGAGCAGAAAGCAATCGCGAGATAATCTTGGTGATCGTTCGTGTCTCTCTCGATAGTCTCGATACATCGCTTACACGCCGTTGTCGCCGGCTGGAAACAAAGGTTCCCAAACGAGGCTTCATTAAGCCATCGCTCCGCCGACAAAGCGGCGATAGTTTCGGTTAAATGAAATACAGGTCAGCTATAAATACCAATCTATCGATGGAAACTTTAACATCGACCGTTTACGTTCGACCAGCCGCTCGCTCGGCTTCCTCGGCTAAAGCCTCGGACAATGCATGCTCCGCTGGCTAACTTTCATGGTTAAAATCGCCTCGAATATCCGGAGCGCGCGCATACAACCAAGCACAACCGCCGCACAACCACACGGGACCCACGTAGAACCGCGTAGAAGCACACAGGTGCACCAACAGCCGAAGACATTGATTAATTGGTCGCGGTTGCGGCGATGATTAAGGAAGGAAGCTCCGGTAACGGGTCGAAACGATCGATTCTTCTTAATTACATAAATCATTGCTGTTATGCGCCAAGCGCATATGTATACGCGCACATTATTCTTATTCGTACAATCGATTTATTCAACCATTTAATACATTTTATTTGTTCAATCATTTTCAATTATACATTTATTTTATTCAATTTATTCTTTCTGAGAAGTCAACAGTTTACGACATTCCCACAGCATGATATGAATTTCTTGCTAAACGAGCAAGTTCGAGGATTAGAGGATCGTTCGTAGATCGTTCGTAGATCGGCAACGATATTTCGGCCGGGTTTGTTTAAAAAGGAACCTCGGCGCAACGGCGGGGCGGGGTGTTAAAAACAGACGCGCTGAATTCGCGCTAACAAATTTGATTTTCCGCTCCGCGTCGCTGACACGCAGACAATGGCCGGCGCGGGCCTCGAAAGTGGTGCACTCCCTCGGGCGTTGCCAGTCTAATAGCTTCCTCGTAATAATCGGCATAAAGCACCCGGGCTTCCCTTTTCGTCGTTTCTCCCGGCGAGGCTCACCGTCGCGTGGTTCTATTTAAGTATTTCGTCTAACTTGCTCTTTTGAGAGACCAAAGGAAGAGAAACGAGATGGTTCCTCTTCTTCTTCCTGCTCTCTCGGTTTTTCCTGTTCTTCTTGTTCGTCGTCGTCGTCGTCGTCTTCGTCCTCGTCCTCTTTAGCCTTGGAATACGCTGCCGGGAAAAGCTTTTTCGTCGAAAGGTACACCCCCGTCCAGAAGTCATGGGACACGCTTGCTCTGCTGGTTGCAGCCTTTCGCTCGCAGACACTCGCTCGTGCAACTTGGAATAGAACGATTGTAAATACAATTTCTAAAACTCGAAGCACATCCACAGGATGAAACGATTACAACTGATCACCACTTTCAATTCCCATGAACTTTCTAAATAGACTAGTTTAAACACGTTTTTCTTGCATTCTTTTCAACGTGACCTTACAAAAGAAAGTCTCCCCGTTACAACGACCTATCAAACGTTGGTCATCGATTTTTTGTTATGGTGTCATTGCACTTCAGGTAGAAATGGTGCAGTCGATACGCACACAGTTAAAATATTGCAAGCTTCGTTTACAGGTCACAAATTGACATTCTCAAAAGAAAAGTATGTATACTTTTCGTAAAGTATGTATACAATGTATTTTTCTGTATTTATTTGTCGTTTTATTTTTCTTTTTCTAAGCCTAAACAATCGGTACAAAAGAAAGGCTATTCTCGATGTGGCATGGCCAACTCAAAATAAATGGGCCGCTTATTGAGTGAGACGCTATCGAGTTACGCACGTGCCTGGTTGATAATACTGTTTCATGGCAAATGCATCCAAACCGCAAACGTGAACTACACAGTACAATTTTGTAAATCGAAGAGAGAGCGTCGCAGTATTTTTTGTATAATTGGAATTATATGAAAATAAATTTATATCGTCATTTTCTGAAAGTTGCTCATCTACTGATTCATCCAGCAGTTAATTAACTATAATCTACGTTTAATGTATTAACAATAACTTTTTTTAAGGACCGTCATTTTGACCACGCACGGTAGGAACAGGTGAAGTGTCGGTAGGTTTAGTGTTAATGGTGCTTTCATTTTGTGGAGTAATGTATATTGAAAATTGTATAGTGTTGATGGTTATTGAGAATAGGAAAAAATTTCAGAGAATATTTTAAGACAAGATTGCCCTTAAAAGCAAAATCGACAAAGCTAGTAAAACAATTCGATAAGCAGCTAGATTTGCTAAGTACAGTAAAGTTTCGATCTAAGCCCAATCCTCGGGTCCGTGCTGTGACGTAGATCGTGTAGGGCTATTATTTTCTTGTAAACACGGCGACCGAGGCAGCTCGGTATAGGTGTCCCGCAGTGGAGGGGATAGGCGAACTGACTAAGATCGTGTAGCTTTGTTCGGCTTTGATCAAGACTTTACTGTAATGCGAATTTGTTTTGGAACCGTGAAGCGTCCTACGACTTATAGACGAGGATGTACAACTTCTTGGCGGTCGTACACCAGAAAACCGAGCAGCTTTCAGTCGGGCACGACTCTGAAGGCGCGCGGCCCTCTGTTGTCCGTCCTCGAATAGAAGGAAAAGCTCGGCTCTTCGCGAATGCTGGATGCTGTTTCGAACCGAGCGCCGGCGAACTGCTCGAGATCCATTTAACTGTAAATTAGCTGTGCTCGTCGCGACAGCTCCCAGCTCCGGTTCCAGCCAAGATGCAAAGGGGTTCCGGGATTTTTTGCCCGCCTCCTGTCTCGAGATCATTTCTCGCATCGTGTCGCGTCGGTGTAAAATGCACGATGCACTTCTTCCTCTCTGCACACTCGATCGAAAACTTTTGATCTTGCTTCGCGACGCACTGGAAACAAGAGTACGCCATATTTTTAAGCATCGAGCAAAAACATTCCGGGAGTATCCAGAGGAAAAAGCGTCGATTTCGAGCCGCGCGAATCGATTGGTGGACAAAAGAGACAAAAGAGAATCACAGTGGAAAAACGCGCACATATATATGTAGATAGATAATTGCTCTGAATACATATATGCATTTTGTTTTTGCGTATGCAATTATGTACAGATTTTACCCACGGGATTGTACGACTGTGTGTATCTCCGAGGGCGATTTTCGTGAGCGCCTTTGTCACAGAATCGGATTGTTTCCGATCGGAACGAGACGAAACGAAACTCGCATTTCCGTCTCGAGCGTAGCTACGAACGAACTCTGATCCGTGGATGCATCCACGAAGAATTAGCGACCGCGGATCGACGTTTTCCGTGTTTCGTTTTCACTCCGGAACGGTCGCACTCGCGACGAGTGAACTCGCTGCGGCAGACCACAAATCCCGAACTCTCTGTCTAACTGGCGGCTCTGTTTATGACTGGCCTTTTGCGCAGTCTGCGGCCACGAGATACAAGGTACAAGGGCTCAATGGCCGTCAATTTTGTAATTCAACGAGACCGGTACTCCGCTTCAATATTAAACCTCGCATGGGCTGCTATTCAACCGGTCGTAAAGTTTGATTGCTTCTCCTTTCATAAACCGACCGGTGAACTCATTACTTCTCGTTAAGAACAACTGTTTCATTGCTGATTCTCGTCCCGCTGTCGTCCATCTTCTCGAAATTTCTTTAGACGCCTGTTTCTCATAGACAGATCTTTACAATTTCTACAATTGAGAAATAATGTGGAATTTCTTATTTTCAAGGTAACGAATTCGCTAACTTCGTCACTAGGGGTGTGCGAGAACCCAAAATATCGGGTATGGAACAGGAAATTTTTTCGGGTTCGGGACGGGTACCCGAAAATTTCGAGATTCTCGGAAGTGTTGGGATTCCCGAAAATTTCGAGATTCTCGTATTTATCGGGATTCCCTAAAAGGAAATCAAAATTTTCGGGAAACCCGATTCTTTCGGGAATCTTGAAATTTTCGGGAACTCGACCCGACCCGACCCGACCTCTTCCCGACTCGCCCCGACCATCGGGTTCTCGCACACCCCTAATCGTCACACGTAAGTGAAGTCCAGGATCTCATAGTTTATACGAAGACAGCCAAATTAATTTTATGAAAATTGTTATTTAAGATCATAGTACATACATAGCGCGATATCCAGAGGGACCACAACTTTCCGTTATGAACACTAGATTTACGGGACTGGTTAAAATGACAGGTTCTGCGTTCTTTAATTTACAATTATTGTAAAAATGCATTTATAGGAAACTTATTTAACACGTTTATTCCTTGGATCATACATTATGGTAAAAGCTGCTAAAACTCCGGCTGAATATATTCTTAACAGTTTTATAAAATAATCCAAACTGGCCGCTTTTAGTGCTCCGTGAACCTAGTGTTAAACTAAACATTGACGCGAGCAACCGTATCTCTCCGCTCGATTCTCGTAAAAATAGCTAGGAAAAATAGTGAAAGGGGGTCAATCGAGAGAGAAAGAGAGAGGGGAAGTGGGTGCGATACCGGGGAAGTTCGCTGCAGAGGATCGTTGCCCGATCCGGAAGGATCGGCCTTGACAAATATCGAAGGCCCCGGCACGAAGATGGTCAATGGTCCGTGTCTGTTTCTGTGTGCGATCGCGTGCCGGTGTGCGTTCAAAGAGCGATCGTTGCGGCCTGTTCGACGAACCGTGGTTAACGGGACATGGGACACGGGAACACGGGGACACGGACGGAGTTTACGTCAGATCACCTATCGCATCCACTAACTGACGCGAATAAATGCCGCCGTGTCTTATACGCTGTCGCGGGATCGCGTTTCTTGTTCCTTCCGAGTGTCCGCGTTCATCCTGTCCATTGTTCGTCAGTCGGCCAATCGAGACTCGGCCGCTTTAAACCCAACGAGAATCGAGAGAGAAAGTCTTTCGAGAATTATCAGCTCTTCGAGGATGAGGGCACGAAAAACTCGAACGTCGCCGAGTGCCATTTATCGCCACGATGGATTGCGGTGAATTCTCGATATATGCCAACAACGCGCCGTGTTATGTTTACTCTCCTCGGCGTCCGAGGCATTTCGAGCTTCGTGACCCCTCACAATACCCGGCGGTAGTGGGGATAATTCTGCGACGTTTATCATCAAGGCCTTGGCGACATATATCGAGAACGGCTAGATAGATCGGCTAGGTGAAATATAAAACGGTAAAAGTTTCGAATAATCTAAGAATATTATTATTAGCCACCCTCGGCTTTTGTCCGAGCCGTGCGCGCTCCGCACATGTACAAAAATATTTTTCCCGTGTAGGGTCGGCGAAAGGTCATCGGAAGGTTCGCAAGCGTCGAAAATAATCCGCAGAGCGTCGGTCGCCGGGGTTCTTGTGCCAGAAAGCGGGCCACGGCGCGGTTCTAACTTTCCGATTACCCGTATAATTCAATTTCAGCGCCGGTGAAGAGTAAAGTTCCGTGTTCGATCGGTTCTTTAGTTACATTCTCCGATGCTCCGGCATTACGGAGTCGCGGGCACGTACCGAGTGCGGCCGGCCGTAATTCACGATCGAAATTGAAAGAGTTTTTCCAGCTGCGGACAAACGAGATCAGGCGGCTGAATCGACTGACAATGGGTCGCGAGATCGTACAGGTACGTTCACCTGTAATGTTGTTGCGAGCGCGTCCTGACAACTTTTCATTGGTCCGCTTCCGTTCGGCTTCGTCCTGTGTGTAATACGGTAACGAGCGTCCAAAGAACTTTTAAGTACACGGACGCGACACGAGCGACGCGTTCGCTTCAAACGCATTCGTTAGATTCGCCGATCGGTTACGATTTTTCCGTGCGCTTTCGAACTCGTTTCACGTTCCTCGAACGTTTTTCATTGTGCAGGTACAGTAAGTCCGATCAAATGCAATTATCGTGTGATTTTTTTAAATTCTCACTATGTACTTTTGCAACAAGTTTGCAACGAACGCTTATTCGCTGGAAGTTGCTAGATCCATTCATTCTGTGCATATTTTATATGTGATATATATTAAATATTTCGCTCAAATTTTCTTCTCTGAAATTACTTCACTGCTTACATCAGCCACACGTTATCGACAAGACAAATTCACATACATGTACAGTGAAGTCTTGATCTAACAATAAGCCAGGACTGCCGGCCCACTACGGGCATGCATCTTCTTCGCCCTACGTCCGGTCACGCGTCTTTATCTGCTGTCTATTCCCGATCTAACCCGTGGAAACGATACACAGTTTCCGAGAAACATCCCATCGTCTTTCCTTTATCGCACTACAAATTAATCAAAATTCAATCTAGCATTATAACTGAGCGACTGTTTTAACACTCGAACAATCACGTGTCCCCGCTTAGTCGGGGTAATCGAGGTTCTATTGTTATAGAAATTGCCACGATTCGTCATTACATTTTTCAATGCCCGTTCTCGTTTTCAGACTCGCGATGAAGCTTTCCAAAGAGACCGAACACAAAATAGTGAAAATATTAGAAGAATTTCGGAATACAGTCTTGATCTAAACCAGGACTGCTTAACTGGTGGCTCGTGAGCCACTTGTGACTCTTTCCCCTACCGTCATCTTTCGACAAAAAAACCCCCACTGTGTACGACAGGCCGGTGTCTTCCCGAAAGCTAGGCAGTCACAGGGGAAAGGAGAATCGTAGCTGTATCTCATTTTGCCCCGCTTCGCTTCGCTCATGTTACAATTTTGCACTACTCGGCGAGCGAGCTTCGTGGCATCTCAAGGGGGTACCCCCCGATAGTGGGGAGAACGGGGAGGGGGAATGGTGGGAGCGTCGTGTGGCTCGCGGCGGAAAAGAAATTAAGCAGCCCTGATCGAAGCCCAATCCTCGGGTCCGTGCTGTGACGTAGTCGTGTACGGCTACTATTTTCTTGTGACCGACTCGACCGCGCCGAACGTAGGAAACAACAGCGCGTGTAAACACGAACCGCTCGGCGAGCGAGACAGCTCGAGCTTCTTGACCTCTCGCGGGGTATGCCCCCCTACCGGGGTAAGCTCCGTTCGGCTTAGATCAAGATTTTACAGTACCGCACAATGACTTTGAAAGTTATGGAACTGCACTTTCCTTTATTGTTGATGAAAATGTTTTCCACATTGGAAATACGAATAATTACAATGTTGAATAGGCACTTGATTTGTTGGATCGAATAATTTTTACCAGGGTAGTAGTCTTAATAAGCGTTTCAACTCTTTTATCGCATAGGCACATAGTTCAAGGTGCATGATTTAATCTTTGATGAAAGCTCGACCAATTCCAAGGAGCATCGGGTACTTTTTGCGAGAGGTAGTATGTTGTCGCAGTATTTTTTCTGTTGGGATTGTCCTGTTTTCGCCGGTGGCACGGACACAGGGACACCGTGTAGGCCGACGGGATGAGAGCACGGTGTAATAAAGTAGCTGCGCTTCGACAGTACAAGCTGGTCGCATCCGTTTGCCGCGCGACGCACGCATGCACACGTATTTAGCCTTATCCATGTATCTCAGACTACTCGTGGCTAATGAAAAAACTTTCGTCCCGGCAAAAAACTCGGCACCGAAGGGACTCGAAGCGTGTCCATTTATTTCGTGCCAAGGGTGTTACGCGGCGAGGGTTGCTCAACCCCGCACACCTATAACCTCGAATTATGTCTATCCGTAATTCGTATGTTCATACCGAATTCGGAGACACCGAACTAAACAAACGGTAGACAGTCTCCCGTAACAATATTGCCCTATCTCATTTCATCGTTATTAGAGACCTCTATTTCATGCTCATTTAACGCGATAAATCAATTTTCTGCTTCACGAAAATTTCACCTATTTAATGCGTGGTAGCCATCTATGTTTATTAATACCAATTGTCAGTTACTGGATAATGAAGTTCTCAACTTCCTCTATAATTTAATTAACCTCGGTATTAATATTAGGTGTATTAATTAATCCGTGACTTTCACCGCCAATGAATAGTATATCAATTTAATTTGAATCGAAATCATTCAACCCCAATTTTTGAGACTGATTTGTTGAGAACCGATTTTAGAGAGTAGAATGCTTTTCGATTGTTTGTAAATAATCAACGAGTTCGCGGAGAAAAAGCTACGAATTCATTTCGATACTTAATAAATTGATACCCGGTCAGAATTGTCGTGACATTTTCCGGCAACAATTGACTTCTCCCGATAATTTCTGATGGAACTATATTCCCAGCAGAAAATTATAAATTAGTAAATATTTCTTACAGTAATTAATTTAAGAGAGATACGGATTTTAATCAGCTCCATTTCCGATTCTGGTTCGCTGTGCGCCGCACGGATTTTAAGCGACGGCCAACCTAAATGGCCCGGCCATTTTCGTTACCGATTTCGGAATAGGCCGGACAAAAACGTCCAAAAATTTTAGCACTTCGCCGAAAGGGAAAAACGTACGGCGCGGGAGCCAGCGACCTAATTCCCTGCGGTTAATTACACGACGGGCCTGTAACAGGCCTGACATTTCGCCGATAGACCAAATCGTGTCGCGTTTCTTTCCTCGTACCTCCGTTTGACTCGACATTAACATGTCCGGATAACTTCGAACCGGCACGAGACAGTCTCAGAATTATTTGAACGACGTTAACGTGTTCGATAAATAGCCTGTTGCGCTCGTAAAAATGTACCATTTTGCAGGACAGGCTTGGGCACTACCGATATATTCGATCAAACTGGTAATTGCTGGGGGATTCGCACGTACATTAAAAACATAGAATTGTGTGCAGGTCGTATACAGTAAATGGACCGGACTAAAACGCTATTTCCATTGGAAATAGAAAAAAAATTTCAGAGGACAATTTTGCATTGTTTAGCGCCGAGCTCTATAGTCGAGCAGTTCGATCTTTTATGGAAGTGCACTGACACAGTTGTGGAGAGCAATTGCACTCTTCTTTCCAGACTATGATTGTGTCCAATGCAGACCGTTAATTATTCTGGTGAAGAATCTCTGACAACTGCAACAACGTTAGATTCAATAATTCAACCCAACTAGCTTCTATAATACACAAGATTCCTACTGTTCAAATACTCACGAGTACCCTATATTATTTATAATTATCACGTGCGTTGCGGTTAGCATGATAGATCAGGCTAGCTTTCTCCACGATTCCCCGACCTAGCACAACGCCGCAGTGTTTTAAGCACACTCTGTCCCGGCCTAACGATGTCTGTTTCGAGTGTCACTTTATTATTTTTGTGTTTTCAACGAAATCATAGGAAGACAGACATCGTTGAAGGGAAGATCGTCATCGTCATCGTCGGCGTGTCATCGTCGACAGACCTTCCAGGCAGGGCGGCACTCGCCAGCCGGTATATTTTTGCATCGGCATGCGTCTCCAATTAAGGGTTACGCGCGGGCACAACGCACTCGAGGAACGAACGAAGTGCACTCGTGCACTCATGCACTCGTAGGAAGACTGTACTGACACCTACGTGTCCTCGAACAGTCTCGTCTCGCCTGTTCGCGTGCGCCTCGCTAATTCCCGTGCAAACGTTTCGGCATGCTAGCTAGACTTGCTCGAGAGCCTCGGGACTACAGTCACGAAGAACTTTCCTCCCTCTAGACACGCCGAATTTCACATATTTTTATGGCGTTCGCCCTTTCCCGATTGTAATTAGAACGTGTACGGACTTACGACAGGAGCGGCCGTTTAAACAACGTATGCATACAACAGGGAAGAGAGAAGACGTTGTACAAAGATCCACAATCTAGTTGCAATCGGTGTACAAAATTAGTCGATGAAATGGATCTTGCTTAATCTGATCACTAGGCTGCGGATTTCTATGCAAAATAAAAATTGTAGCGATAACAATGTAATAATTTTGCTTCAAAATGAGATCCACTCATTTTTACCATAAATGCCTACAATCCGCAGTCCTACTTGATCGCTTACTCATTCGAAATTTTGTACAGGGTTCCCCAAAAATGTTTTGTGCTTCCTTGAAAGGGGCGATTCCTAAGGTCATTTGAAGTAACTTTTTCCTTCGCGGAAATGTTCTCCGCAGTTTTGTTAGAGAGTTATTGACGAAAAACGCAGACCAATCGTAGCGCGGCTACAGAGGACGGATTCCTGCTCGTCCAATGCCAACGCCACGCTCGGCGGGACCTCTCGCCTGATTGGTCCGTGTTTTTCGTTAATAACTCCTGCACGAAGCCGCGGAGAACATTTTCGCAAAGGAAAAAGTTGTTTCAAATGACCTCGGGAGTCACCCTTTCCACGGAAATGCAACATTCTTGGGACAACCTGTATAGAATATTTAAAACATAAATATTAAAAAAGAAAAAAATTTTAAACCTTAGGGTCTGGTAAGTCAGACTGTACCAGTACAGTGTAGTACAGACTGTAAACAATTTTACGAGCACATTAAACTCGAATATTCAGCGGACAAGTGTTGCACGAGTTCTTTCGTGTGTAGAGCCAGACACTGACTTTCGCTTGAATGTGTGTACTTTTGTCAACATTTCTACGATTAATTTGTCTATTAGGAAATGCTGTTGAGACGCGTGAGGCGTATTGACCTGGTTGTGGGAGATGATTATTCGGAAAGAATTCGGCGTAGTTTGCGGACGCGCGGTGGAACGAAGTATGAAATACGACCAGGAGCATAGTTAGCCCCCCCACCCCAAGTGAAGAGGGGGTGGCTCTGCGTGTACGTCGGCTGACACGTAAGTGTGGTTGCGGCAAATTCCGAGGGGAGTCGAATGCATAGCGGGATCACGAGCCCGCCACGGTCCTTAAAATCCTGACACGAGACCTGTATGCATAATAACGACGAGCTCCCGAGCTCCCCTGAATTACGCTTCCCCCAACACTCTGTCTTCCCGTTGCTTAGATCATGCTCGGATCTCGCACGGCAACTTTTAAACCCGCTCGAACGAGAAAAGCAAACGCTCTCTTGGCCCAGAAAATTCCACGGCTCCTCCCTCGAAACCGCGTTTTCCACGTGTTAGATAACCGAGAACGTTCTACATTTTGCCAATATTATACGTTGTCTTATTAAACTGTACAATCATTTGCCAAGCAAACGTTATTGTATGGAAAGGGACTGGAACAGTTCTGTTGCCCGTTTTTATTAAAACTGTACGAACTTTCTCGGTCACCTAGTATGTACAAACTGAATGGAATTTGCAAAACAATTCTCTTCGACGAACTAACAGAAACGAAGACATACAAAAGATAACTATTGGGCATATCATTCTGAAACTTATACAGTAATTTTTTGAAAATAATGATGCCCGCGCTACTCAGACTCCTAGTGTTATAATATCATATAGATACATGTCTCCGTGAACAAATGAAGCACTTTCAAAACGACGTTATGCAAAATCGCAGGGCACGACGGATATTTGAACGCTTAAATGTCGCATGAGATGACTACATATTATCGGGGAATCAAAAGGTCGCTATCGGAATGACATTTGATTCTCCGGAGAATACCGTCACAGCAGCAACCTTCGCGCCAAAGCGTTCTTAAATCATTTTGATAAGCGCCTCGTGCGAAATGTTAACGAATGCGAGTCACCGATGTCTTTTTCGTGCATATATAGTCGAAATTCGACGTTTATCGCCCGGGAAAATAATGTACGCTCGGATAGCGAGCTCATTTGGTTGGTTAATGAGGCACTAGAGTCGCCGATAAAGAAAGAATTAAGTTTCGGAGGAGGAATTGTGTCGCGAAATTGTAGACCGCATCGGTGATTTACGGCTCCCGAGTTTCAACTGCAAATTTACTCGGCGATCGTCGAAGGAAGAGGCAAACGTTGAAACGCGTCCGCGTTATTGCGAAAGCGTTGCATAAATATTAATCCCGACGGTCTTTCAACCCGGCCGCGGCGAACGCGAGATTAAGATAACAAAAAAAATGTTATCTCGCGGGTAAACTATAGTTCGGTCCGGCCAAATTGAAATTTAAAGTATCGGTGCCGTTTCACGCTGGGCACCCAGGAAAATCCGCTGCAACAATGAAACTTCATCCGGGAAACCCAATCTTACGCTATAAAAGGTTCCTCCCCGTCGTTGTAACAAAGTACGCCCATTTTTCTCTCAACGAGCATAAAATATATGAAGTTACGCCCGGTTTTTGTCCGTGGAAAAACTCTTTATTCTATCAAACTTCGAGAAATATCGGTCCATTCGCCGTTATTTATACGATTCCCCGCAGTTTTTCCCCGATAGACCTCCTGGGAAATGTTAAATAGCGCAACTTGCTATCCTGATCTTGTAATACGTTCACGAACGACGGTCTGTTACACGTTCGCGGCACAAATTTTGGACAAACTTGTGCCCATTCCGAGCTCTCTAGTCCTCGCACGCAATTTTGTTGAAAAACAATTCTTCTCGAGAAACACATTGTGTGCGTCAAAGTCGTAAATATTGAGATAATAAAAAAAGGAAATTATGTACTTGTCTGTGGTAGTATATCTCATATGGTTAAACCAATTGCCATTTGTCCTCAAAGTTTCAATACACCGTGGGCGTTTATGCAAAAGAAACATTTTCTGACAGGAATTAGGAGTTGAATAAATATTTTTCTACCCAAGGTATATCGATGAATCGAAAATAAAGAAAACAGTATCTGCTGTTCTTAAATTCAGAAGCTTTTACCGTCTTATAAGAGAAAAGTCTGATATCTTTTTATTACTTTTCTTATTGAACGTTCTACGATGATTTCTTCACTTTCCAAGAGCAGTTCAAGTCAGAAAGGGAGTCTTTATTGTGAGATTGAATGACTAAAAAAAAATCGCACGACAACCAACCAACGCTGATTGAATACGGTGAATAAATTATATCTGTCTAACAAATTTTGTTAGTTCCGTGTAACATGAAATTGAAAAAAAAAATGAAAAATTTTCAACGCAATCTTCATCTTCTCATCGCAATCATTCGAGCGGAATCTGTTTTGCGGAATGTATATTGATTTATACATGCGCATAAAATGCGGTTGGATATTATAACGGTGGGAGCGAGAAACAGCGTGGATCGTGTGCTTTGCTCTAAATGAATCACGAAAGATTGACAGTTAATTTGATTTCCAGCCGCAAACATTCATGTCTCGATGTACCGTTGGACGTTGAATTGAATTCAGTTATGGTCATTTTGGAACTGATTCACCGCATTTCGTTGTTCATTTGTGAAATTTTAAACGAAAGCAGTCGAAATTATGACAAAATTTTATGACGAGATTTTAACAAAATATAATATCAAGCTCGCAAACTTTTATTTTTGGTTTCACTTTTTGCACCTTCATTCTTTGTCTTTTCCTCGTTCTCTTCTTTACATCATTCGATAATTCCATCTTGCTTATGTTTCAGGCGGACTACCACGCTATTCTCCTCTACAAAACCAACCACTCATGCTGATTGTGATCGTAAGTCATGTTTCTCTATATTACATGATCTAGAATAATCTAGATGTAGATCAGACCTGAGCTGCTTCTCCCTCGCCGTCGCTTCACGACCCCCGCCAGCCGTGTGCAGGTCCCCCCACCACTGGACATTTCATATTACCCTACGGTGCTTTTACCTCCCTATATAGGTTCCTGATCCCCCACCCCTTCCCCCACACTCCGTAGGAGCGTGGTGGGGGGTGTCAGGAGTGAGAAGAGGACTCGCGAACCTTCCAGCGTTGCCAGATGAAACTTGGGGAATAGCGCGGTAGAAGGGGAAATTAGAGTGGGGGAACAAGTCTTGATCTGGCGACACTGTAACCACCAGTTGCCCATGCCCGATCTAGATCTTCTAGCGTTATCACTAGAACTACCGGATGAGTCAAAATGACTTGCTTCTAATTTTCTTGTAGATTTTTCTTCTAGAAATATTGAAATTATAAATAGGTTTTCATGGGGAAATTTTTTAATAAACTCCCTACTGAAATAGATATTTAAACAAAACTGGTAGCAAATCTAAACAAATGCAATTTTGTTGTTATTATGAGCCAATGTATGCCAGCTGCATCTAATGCTTGGTAGTTCTAGTGTTAAGAAAAGAACCTCTTTCTTTTAGATGAAGAATATCAATTGTTTGCAATTAACAGAAAATATCGGTAGTACTTCAAATTTCACGGAGACATTTCTAAAGAGCTAACCAGCAATATTCCGCGACAAGAAATCGATTATTCTCTTCGTCAGAAGAAACAGAAGTTCCCTCGGTTAATGGCAGCTGGTAAAAAGCCGACAAGTGTTCGGCGTTGCTAAAACAAAAAAAAAAATATCGCATCACACTGCACGACGGCATCTGTCCCGAAACGATCCTACTCGAATCGGCCCGACAGGAATTATTTCGGTGGAATCGATCTGTCCGGGTCCGAGGCGCGGTGCCGGACTGATCCGGCTTCATTATCGATAACAAGTGGCATTCATATGAGCGTGCTCCGGCGACGATAATTTAGCGTGACGAACACGATTAAAATGTTATTCCGTCTAACGAGCAGGGACGCGATTGTAATTGCGACACGTTTAACCCCTCGGCGAGACACGGTTTTCTTTACGGCTACCATTGCGAGCTCTGTATCTGCGTTTTCCGCAAAAAAAAAGAAAGAAAATACAATCGACCTAACCCAGAAACTTTTATTGCATTCCTTTATTTCCACCGATGGCTATTTTTGCAAGACCATTGTTCACCATTTCCTACAAGAAGAAGAAAAATAGAATTTCATTCCGCGTTAAAAGATGAAAGTCTTCACCAATAGACTCGATATTATCAGGCAAGGATTTTAACCAGTTAGCTGTTTTTAACGAGTGTACTTGAAGAAATGGCAATACAGTGATTCCTCTATTACCCCCACTACCGCGGGGTATACTCCGTTAGGGGTCGCGAAGCTCGGGAGGCCTCGGACGCCGAGGAATGTAAACATAACGCGGCTCGGGAACGTCTCCTGGACGAAACACGACGCTGGCAAGACCCGTGTTGTTTACATATATCGAGAATTTACTGTATTTTGTGTTGTGACGAGTACACTCGTGAAAACAGCTACAATACGGTTAATTTTTACGGACGCAATTTAGGTGCACATTTTTCAAAGAGGTCGCAACTGCCAACTGGTTAACGTGCAACTGCTCCAGGTTCATTTCCTTTAAAATTTTCATCGCCAGTCCGACCCTGCTACACTAAATGCTACGTTTAAATCATCGGCGACCGTAACGGTCTTGACTCGCGATAAACAAACATGTGCTCGCGATTCCATTAGCGAAACGATAGACACGACTCGGCGAACGAGCTCTCGTAGATCTCGCAGGATTTCTTTCGCTAGCTCGAGGTGTACGCGCAGCGGAGCGTGGAGCCGCGTTAAATATGCTAATGAGTTTCGACGCATAGGCTACCAATAGTAATCAATTATTCTGAATAATGGGATGCAAATAGGACGACGCGTCGGCAATTAATGTCACTATTTGCACAGGCTTATCCTCGGTGCGTGGAACCCGACGCAACGCGACGCTACAGAGACAAAGACAAAGAGAGAGGGAGAGAGAAGAGAGGGCGGTTCTACGTGTATATTTGTCGATCATAGGTAACTATAAGCGGGCGACAAACGCGCGATACCGATCGTCTGTTTATAATGTAGTTTGTATGGTTGCATTATACTCCGTGCATCGTTGCGAGCAACGTCGCATGCGGTTCAATGGAATTTCAATATTCACTGGTAATTGGCACGCTCGTAGTAATCGATGATAGCGCTCTTCCCGTCAAGCAAAATAACTTCCATTGTTCGCGTATGCACACGGGGCCCCTTGTATATTCCACAACATGTCCCCTGATCCGCGTTATCGAATTTGCATTTTTTTTTCCTGCCCGATTTTCGAACCTCCGCTCCGTTTCGGTTAATCGACACGTTTTTAACGGGAATTTACACAGTGGGGCGGAAAAGTGTTTCTGCACGCTGCTCTTTCGAAATAAGTCCCCGCGAAAATGTTGCGCGTTAACGCAACGTAACACTCTTTTGCGAGGTTCGAAAGAATCGTGGGAATTATTATGAATCAACACGCACGGTATTTATAGGAAGTTACGTCGAAAAATATGGTACGATTACTTTTTCGATACACTGTACCTCGCGGTCCGCGAGCATGCGCACGTCTGTTGTTTTATCAGTTTATCGCGTAATTTTAATTCGCTTGGTTCGCCGCATCGAATCTATTAAATTTTCATTAACGATTTCAATATCGGCTCTGTACGGACGCTCGTCATCGCGCTGCTCGCTCGCATATATCTTCGACGACTTTCCCGGTTGTTCGGGGAATATTTTTGTCCCGTAATTAGAGCGTTGCCACAGGGTACTCACTTCGAAACTATAAATCTATATACCGATAAAACAATCGATTGTTCTCCGAACATTCTTGCAATTTTAACGTTCAAGAAGAATGTTGCGTTATTTTGAAATTTTTCTGCTGGCTTGCATTTCGTTTATCCATTTCTGTCGTGAACACGGGGAACGCGCAACCGGGTTGCAAATGAACCACGCTAATTGTATCTGGAAACCCGAAAACCGCGTGTTCGGAAAACTTGTGCAATTTTTTCCGAGGGAAAAAAGTACATTGTGCGTCGTCTGCAGGAACGTGGTAACAGAACCGTCGTCGTCGCCGCGTGTGGGTATTCGCACAGTCGAACCCACAAAGTAGGCGTTTAATTAATACTTCGCCAGCCGGAAATTCCGATTGCCGCGAAAGGATAACGGTCGTTATCGGGTCGGCTCCGTTCATCCCGGTGGGTAATTTTGTACGCTTCTTCAGCTCGTTCGGCCTCCTTGCCAGCGAAACTCCTTCGTTCGCCGGAATTTTTCCTTCTCGCCTAACGAAAAAGTATGCATTAACGTAATTTATGTGCCGATAAATCAGCCGGCCCGCGGCGGGAATAATTTCGCGGGGAAAAAAAAACACCGGGGGATCGTAGTTTCCTCCGCGCGGAAATTTTATATGCTCTCGAGGTTTCGCGGTTTCGCGTATCGTGCTCGAATTCCCGCTGCACGCTGCTGGGATCCAGCTGCACATTCCTGAGAACACGAGTGCACCGAGTGCAATGCCACGTCGAACGAACCCGACGCGTTATTGTTGTCGCGCTACCACCGCGTCAACCGCTCAGCAGTGGTCCTCCAAGCTTTGTCGGATTAGAAAATCCTGTCATCCTTGTAAACAAGGATTGTCGAATAATCATTATTAGACGACGACGGATTTTATGCATTTCTAGCAAAAACTCGTTGGTGCAACTGAAAACGTGGCACGTGCTTGCATTGTTTGAAATACCGGAATCAGATGTTGTTCAGCGATGCTGCCTGCAAGCGCGGGTAAACGAGATCATGATGACTGTTTTATTTTTCCGGGTTTTCGGAAGAGACTCGTGGAGACTGTACAGAACGGTGGGCTCTTTTGAAACATGGGAGACTTTGGACAATGAGCGATTGAAGCATAATTATAGGATGGAACGATGGAAAAAGCGACAATGGCGATTCGAGTGACGCAAGTGGGGCGTCTCGCGTGACCCAATTTTGATCAGATTGCGATCAGGTGACCGTAAAAGCTGCGCCTCGCCGGGAGAATGCCAAAGAGAATTGCTTGGGATTCGAACGGTTGTCCAAGCTGGTATCGTATTTACGATATTGCTGTGTCGTGCGGTAACTGCTTCGCCATACGACGTCGTTTGCCACGGACACAGGAAATAACTGTATCCGGTAGCCGAGCCCAAAACTTCCAGTTGCCCAAACAAAACCCGATTTCCATTTAATCTTTCGACACTGTCCACGCGAAATCTCGCGACGCCTCCGCTCCGACATTTCCGAGCAATAAACACCCCAAAATTAGCGACGCAACCCGACAGAATTTGATGAAATCTCGAGGACATCTTCGGAACACGGTCGAGTCATTTTCCAACCAATTTCGAAACGGTAGTCGAGAAACCTCGTGGAAAACAATTTGTGCGATCATCTATCTAAGCTCGTTTCAAAGGGCAAAAATTCTACTTTTCCAAGTGTCCAATTCGAAAAACTGGAGTTGATTCTAAAAAAGTTTGTAAATTCGAGCGACTCTGTAGAGGTTGACAAAGCTTTCTCGCGACGTTTTTTTATGGCTTTGCCCCTTCAGCGATCTCTAAAAAGTTCACGTGCGATTTTTATCGGACATTGAGTAGAAAGTGTAACTTTGGTATTCGATTATATTATCTAATTTTTCGCGATATTTGTAAATTTTCGCTGCGTTATTGCTTTATTTCTTCGCGTATTTGCAACAAATTCATCGATAACAGTCGAGAAACGAATTATTCGAGAAATACTGTACTTTTTTAATTTTCCGTCACAATCGGTCGGAATTGCGTTCGAAACGGACACGTGCGCGACGCGATAGCTCGGAAAATTCTTCGTTGTTGGATGTTTCGCTGAACGGATCGAAAGTGTCAATCGGAAATCCCATTGGCGGACAGGGGAAGAGCAGGAAAACGTTTTGGTGTTCGGTTTGGTACTATTTGACGACGGTGCTGCCTATTTTCTGCCGGGTTTCTGCATTCTGTGCAGTTTGCGTTGCGGAGATCACGTAGGTTCGAGTAAATAGAGAAAGAGACTGACCCTAGAGGCGGAGAAAGACCAGGCTGAGCACAAACCATCAGGTTTCGGTCAATTGCCCTCGCCGTCTCATTTGATGGCCATTGTTCCGCGCCCGATAGATTCTGCTCGTCGAACTTTCGGCAATCGCTTCTTGATTATCTTCTCCCTCTCTACCAACACCCCGCCGCCCCCACCGAATCTAACGAAACACTGGATCTCCGTGTCGATGATGCACCTTCGTGTCAATGAATATTCGAATACCGCGCTTAAATCTTCTAACCATTTTTATTCCGAACGCATCGAACGATTTCTCGTGAAATTTTTAACAAGATCGTATCGAGATGAACTATCATATTCTATCATATTCTAAACGTTCCGACATGTTTCACGTGCACTTTTCTATTCATATTTTATTTGAATTTTATCCTTCTCGACAAAATTAAGGTGACGTGCAGCAATACAAATTACTGGAGAGTGTTCTAGAAACATGGAAGAACATTCTAGAATTTGTTGGTATGTTTTGAAACGCGAAAACCTGGGGAAAAAATTGCAGGGACATAGACGGTCCAGTATGCAAACGACGTCGGTAAATATGAGGTTGCAGCGGAGGGTTGGTTTACGCAATATTTTTTTCTAGCCCTTGTAAACACAATAATTACAATTTCGAAACGATTGCATAGAGTGAAAATGTTCTAGGTCGAAAGACATGTCTGGACTTTTTTAATTAAAATTGCCCCGATAGCAAAATCGATAGTTGGCTACCACGCCAATATTCCTATATGAAATTGTTGAACAAGTCTAGTCCCTGCGAGCAACATAGTCAAGAAACTATTCCACCCGGCAAGAGAAAAGAATTTACGAAGTACAGTTGGAAAGACACTGCCATGAGCTAGCTATGCTGTTACCAGGCGAGGCTCCACTACTTTTCTCTGAATGCGACGGGGAATAAACATCCAGGACGTTCCCGCTCATGCACGGTTTATTGTTTTTCGCCGTTGTATACAGCCGTCCTCGCGAATATTCGCCAGTCTTCCTCGAAGCGTTAGCGTTTTTTTTTTCGCGCGGTTCACAGGAAAATTAGTTGGAAACGCGACGTTACTTTTGAAAATGAATTCCCATTTTATCCCGATGATGGAAGTCGATACGAGGATGCGTTTCCGATATATCTTAAAAACCAATATACCGCAGGGACCAGGCAGTGGATTAATATTTGAAATAGAGTTCGAAAACTGGAACGGCACTCAGTTTTATTGCGAAATCAAATTCCGCAATGTAAACGCGCCCGGCCCTTTGCGTAATCTCGCGCACCGAATAATTTCGCCTTCAGAGCGAGCCGTCATTTCGGCGAGCATTTTGATTTTGTTGACAATTATTTTATAGCCGGAAATATTTCTTTTACGTTCCCCTTTGTTATGCTGTTCTACACATCACCTACTTTCTATTCGTCTTTAACACTAAACCTAACGACATTTCTTGTTCCTACAGTGCGTGGTCAAAATGACCGGTCCTTAAAACAAGTTATTGTTGATACATTAAATGTAGATAATAGTCAATTTGTTGCTGAATGAATTTGTAGATGAACAACTTCCATAAAACGACGATTGATATTTACTTGAAGAATTTCATGTCGGGTCTAATAGAGAACCAATTAACCGTGTTATTCGAGTGTTACCTGTGCACGTATATATAGAAGCACCTCGATTATGCGAACGCGCTATTGTCCGAACACGTATCGCATGTAAACAGTTCAATCTAAGGCGGCCCATACAGAACATGATTTATTGTACAAATCAATAGGGATTTAGTCTAGCAGTGTAACCGGTCACAACGTAGCGTAATTGACCATGATACTGGCGTTAGGCGTGCTTCGAATGGTGAATTCAAACATGAATACAATGGTGATGCTGCCATTCCTCAGCGTTTTGAAACTTAATTATATCGTTTACGCTTTCCGTCATTAACATTTACATTTACATTTACAGTAAAAATATAATACCGTTGTGACCCCGTTTCAGTGTATCTCAGCAATAAATGTTCCACAACTTTTAGAAATATTAGTGACTTTAAAATTTGTATATACGACCTCTATACTTGTATCTTACACTGATTGCAATATTATATTTATAACTTGCGTCTAACCTGAATATTTTTGCTTTTTAAAGCACCAGTGGCGTTCGAGTATTTCCGAGAGCCATCGTGCAACGATGAAATTGTAGAACGATTATTATAAAAACAGTATCTGTTCTATTATTTGAACACGTGCGGCCCACAATTAGCTCGCGTAACAGAGGTTCAACTGTAATAGCACGGCAGCAAATACGTATTTATATGGTTCGCATGGATTTGCTCAAGTGCCTCACTCTGAATTCCCCAGGCAGGCATAAAGGGTTTTATGGCAAGGTCTTAGCCCGCTTGCGGTTTTGAATGAGGATGCTTGAGACTACATAAACGGAACTGTCGCTGTATGGTGGCAGACTAGACGAGCGCATTGGGTCAACCAGCTATCGGTTGGCACGGGAACTTTATGAGAGAATGATGAGTGGCACTTGGGAACGGCAAGCAAAGATGTTCCGTTGCCTCGAAAGTAAGGCCGTTACTTCCAGATGATCTGGCCAGAAAGTGCGACTCAAAACTATGTTGATCATCCCAGAATTTCAAGACAGTACCACTATCATTCTTCTATCGCGTTCGGTGCCGAATGTTTAGACAGCGGATTCTTATACAAAATAAACATTGTCTGCACCAATTGCAGGTCACAGTAACCAAGCACAGTAAAGTACTGATCTAAGCCCAATCCTCAGGACGTAGGATCGTGTACATCTACTATTTTCTTGTGGCCGCGTCGACCGCGCCGAACGTCAATTAAACCACTAAATACAAATTATATCCCGTTCAGTGTTATTTTAATGTTATTTTACCCTGGTAGTGGAAGATACAAGACACAAACACTTGCCACTCGAGTCATGACACAATTTTGTACCAAACTTTAGAGTCGTTTCCTATTATGATCTATCAAGCACCTAAACTAATAGGGGGACCCATAAAACTTTGTAGTAAATTCAGGTTTTTGTTTCTTAACTTATTATATAATCTCCATCATTATCAAGGACAGTTTACCATCTTTCCTGCAAATTTTCAATCCTCCTCTTATAGAAATCCAGGGTTCGTGAAGCAAACTATGACTCAAGGTGCCTCCCTACATCTTCTACAGAAGTGAATGTTTTATTAAATAATGCTCCAGGGATCTGAAAAGATGATAGTCAGAGTCAGATATTAAAACTTCCCATTGCAATTCTTTGATCTTTTCGTCGTCCAGTTCAGAAGCAAACCATCTGAATCAACGTTGACACTTGTTGACCTTCAATACATCTCCATAAACATCGCAAATTTTCTCGGAAGCTACGGACGCCGCTATTTTATTACAGGGTTGCAAAAGTAAATTATACTTTTTAGAATATTTTGAACACAGGCTGCTTTACCGAAAACCGTAAAAGAATACGTGTTTCCTCTTCAACGATCGGTACAGAACTAAAGGCAAAACAAATTCTTTGCAAATAATTGATTGCTTGAGGTGTAGGAACGTAAGTAAAAGTAGTTGCTATAATATGTCTTTCTTTTTCTATGCTCTATTCCATCACGAAATAAGTTGTGCTGATTTTATTTGACTTTTACGGGCGCTACGTGACTGCCGTGGAAGCGAACCTGTTAACACCGGTTAACACCGTGCTTACGATCGATAAAATCGTCCTCGATTGTTAAGTTTTTCGCAGCGGAACAAGATCGCGGTGGCAAATGGGTTGCTCGGGTCGCGTCGCACCTCGCACCTTGCACATCTCCGGTGCACGTTCGTTTCCCCGAAGTTGTTCGGCCCCGTTCTCCTGTTTCGTCGGCGACGCGTTGCATCGAACCAGCTCGCGGCGTCGTCAAATAGACCATCCGACGACGGTTTTTACAGTCCCCGGACTAGTTACAGGAGCGACGAAGTGCTGCCACGGAAAATTTATGTCACGGCTAGCGCACCGCTTCGTCCCTGCTCTGCTCCGGCTCTGGTCGACGTTCGGGTCTCCGCTCGTGAAATATTCATGCACCGAGGCGAGAAGGTTTAACACTTCACTGCCGAAAAAACTGTCCCCGCGTTCCCCGATGGGCACAAATTCACCTGCCATAAGCGAGCCCCGCTCATCCGCCGCGCCTCTCCTCGACCAATAATATTTATGCGCTTCTGCGCCTTCATTCCGTAAGACAGTTTTCCAAAGTAACCGCTAGCCTGATCCCGGAATACGATAATGCTTCTATTTATAGCGGTTTTACCTTGTTTTTTTCTTTCTTTAATTAAAAGCAGCTTGAATCTCAAATGACATTCATCTGTGCTGCACCAAGATGAAGCAAATGCGCTCGATGACTACAAATGTTGGATAAAATTAATGCAATTTATTTGGTAAAACGAAAGCTGAGGAGTTGAGACTTCTATCGAATTTATTCAGTAAATCGACCTTGAGAAGTGGAGACTTCGCAGAATTCGGGCATTTCAGTTAATCTAGAATATTTTCGTTGCATACGAACGTTTTCATTTTGTCCGCGAGTGTATATTACTCATACCACACTTGGACGTTTAGTAAGTTAATGAACACAAAATGTTTTGTAATGTAAGAGTTGCTTTGAATTGATGCATAGTAATTTTTAGAGGGGACAGTGTTGGACAGTCGTGCTATCAGACGAAAAATTACTTTCTGACAACTTTATCTACCGACAGCATATTAACATTTTTAACGTCTCAGCTGTATCTACAGAAAGCTCGATAACTTTTCTTTTTCAATACTAATTCTCGAAGTAATTCTTACGCTATATTCGTGCACATAATTTGTAGCTTTTCGACAATTTATTTAAAAATTCTGAACTGTTTACTATTCAGGAGGTCCAATTTAGAAGATTGCCGGTAGATAAAGTGTAAATAATGAATGAATAATTCTGCCACCGAAATGCAAAACATATTCTGTTTCGCAATTTCCAAATAAGCTAAACTAATAGTCAATGTCGAACAGAATGCCGGACTATGGCAGTGTTGCGGACAGAAAAAAGACTTCCCGAAATCTTGGAACTTGTTTTTAAGATTTTATAAGCCAGATCAATTCTCGACGTTCAGAAATGCAAATTTCTATCGAGACGCGTTGAAAACACAGTTGAGATCTTACATAAATATTCAGAAATATTCGAAAAACAAATTCATAAATATTCTTTTATTCAAATTAGAATAGACCCACCGTATCTAAACGCCGGGATATTATCTGCTGTCGTAAATAGTGTATGAACTTTTGTGCAAAATAAAAATTTTTAAAAAGTTTGCCTGACGGTGTCAACGTGGCCAAAAAGCAAGAAATTGCGAATTGTATCGTGAAACCGAAGGGGCTGAGAGTCGCATAAGTGTCTCGGAGACGTCATAACCAAGTCATTCACGCAAATCCGACGTTTTAGTACAAGGGGTTAAATCTCGCTGAGAGCCGGTGTCAGACTGAGTCCAAGGGATGGTCTCGCGAGGGTTCGAGGACAACAGGCACGATAAAATGACCGAACCTAAAACAGAATTAGGGGACGATGGGCCTGGTAGGTCCGAGAAAAAAAAAATATCTGGTCGCCCGGCCCGCTCGTACGCCAAGCACGTCTCTCACCTTCTACAGGGCGAGAGTGAGTTTCGTGGATCCCGAGTGCTCCGATTCATAAAAATTTATGAGAAAAATGAATTGCCCGACAATCCCATTCCGGAATTCCGTAACGGATATTTATAAGAGTGCCCCCCCGGCCTCCGCTAATAATAATCTTTCTTATCGCAGTTCTCGGTGGCGCGCGGCGGTAAATATGCCAGGGTCCCGAATATACGTGAGACGCTTAAATCTATCCGCGAGGCGAAAGTGAAAATAAATCTTTCTACCAGCTCCGTATCGTCTCGCGGTCGTTATCCGAAGTCGTAGCGAACGCGATTTCGATCGCGCACTCTGGTCTTTTAACTGGCTACAATGTGCTTTTAACAACCTCCGAGACGAGACTTGAATTTTCGTTTCGCTTAACGCTATACAGTCTACTACGAGGATCTACATATAACCAACGTTGCAGGAGTAGTTTATCGTTTTCTAATTTCCACGTTTCATGAATGCATAAAATCCGCAGTAGGACGCGTAAAGCTCGCAGGTGTCAGTCAACGCGTTAACCTCTTGCTATAGCGGCTTCCGTGGAAAGCACCAGTTTGGTCGGTACGAACCACTATAGTGGCTTTTGTGCCGTCCGCGGCCAGGAGCGCCGTCCCTGGGAGACACAGTTGCGGACGACCGCGCCATGCTTGAGAGGTTATAGTATCTTTTATGCAATTCGTGCGATGCCATGGTCTGTCTCGGTTCGCTTCGATCGAGCAACAACCGAGGAATCGTAAGAAACGTCGAATCGATTTTCTTTGCCAGATTTTTGGTGGCAGGCGACGGACAGACCTACTCGTTTCACGTTCGTAAGAAATTCCGAGGTCTCGAGAACACATCGTCGTAAATTTTGCGGAATTATACGCAGCCTCGGTTACAGTTTTTACGCTCCCGTAATACGGACTTCTTCCTATTCTCTCGAGATCCCTGTCCTTTTTCCAAATTGTCTGTGACGAAGCGAACAAACTGCGCGCATACATATTGCGTTCTTCGATGCTTCCATTGTGGAAAAATTGCGCGAAATGTGTTCATGACTGTCAGACTGCGAATCTTTATGTGAACTAAAAATGGTCTACATTGACTACAAGAAACATTAGCGTTATTAGATCCTTTTAACTGTTCCGCTATTTTAAATTCCCCCAGCTCATTTTCGTCATGGACGCTTAAAGTCCGCAGTCTAATGACTATTTTAGAGATTAGAGTTAATTTTGTTCCGATTATGCGAGGATTCCTGCTTAAAAAATTTTCGGCATTCATTTCGAATCGTTTTACATATTTAGCATACCTTCACAGTTTTCTTTATCGTGGCAAATCGGAAAATTAATATTTATGATGATTCACTTCCATTTGAATAAAAATTAATGTAAATGCATGCATGCAGTTAACGTGACGGATTTTCGGACTCACTTTGATGATACTTCGGTGCAGAAATGTGAAAGATAAACAGCGATATCTTACTTTTGCCGAGCGTTCGACACAGATATGTATGTACGAGCATATGCACATGCATCGAAACTGTACGAATGTACTTCAGATGTTTGTGCGAGTGGAAGTCGGTTCGAAACTGCGCGGATTTCCATCTCGTGGACACTTGGCGTCACTAACCCGTTGTTCGCGGGAGCACTGTATACTAGGTTTTGTAAAGAACACGTCAGGATCGGTCCAAAAAGTTTTCCACTTCTTCGAGTCCGTGCAGTACGGCCTCCCCGATGCACATTTTCGGAATGGAATGGAAGTGAAAAACTGGGACGATAATATTTTCGCGTCGAACGATGAAGTGGTTTTCCGTCGCGGCGTTTCTGTGTTGCCTGAGAGCGAGCATTTTGCAGAAAAAAAACCCGAGAGACTTATTTACAAACACCTAACAATGAAATATTAATTCGAAATAAAAGTACGTCCAATTACCGCTTCAAGATTTTAGACTGAACTCCCAACCACCGTACCATCTGCTTGATTTGTAAATTTTTTTAGTAATTTCTATGATTTTTAATCAATTTGCATTCATTAGGATATTGGTAAGAGAACAGTAGAGGCCCGGGGTTCTGTTTGTAACAAATTCTAAAGTTTTGCTAATTTCTTATTTTTCTAATTGGTTCTAAATGGGAAAAGGTCAAAACTCAAGGACCTGTATTTTTCCCATTGTTAAAAAAGCCTTAGCGCGAGTAGAAAACTGCATCCATAGTCTGCCTGCGAAAAGCAGCCTAGAGTGCTTATACATACGGTACGCATCGTAAAGATTGTATATAGTCCTTCCTGTTCCCGTTCTTTTTCTAAAGTATTCACTCTGCCTGTATTCTTTCATTCGTTCGCATGAACTGAATACCCGAGTAGCCTGTATCCTGCTACAGTTCTACTTTAAAATGAACTATTTGTACACTGAGAGAAGATGCGTGCATCTTTAACCAGTTAACTGTGGAATTTAATTTTAAAAATCCCTCACGGCGCGGAATTAAAATCAAGCAATGACGAATATGACGAAACTTTTGATGAAATGGCGTGGTTGTAAATATATGTACGATCGTTTTAACAACAAACAACGAACACGAGGTTGTAAAACAATATTCTTATTGCATATTATATCTCACTGAAACCTACAGAAATAATTTAGTGTTTTAATTTATTTAATTTTTTTTGTTTTTAATTAAAATACTATGGACCCTTGACCCTTTTTTATGACCCCAATTACCCCTAAGTAGCTACTTTTCCGAAGATAATTATTAAGCAGTCTTGTTATAAGTATTTCTAACCAAAATTTCAAATAAAATCTCATTTTATATTTTTGTCGTCGTAATTTGGTCATTCGGCCGTATGTGCGGTGGAGAGAATCAAAACGGCAGATTTCTCTGCCGAAAAAATGTCTCCCCGGGCGAAATCGTTCTCGCGAATAGAGAGAAGTTTGCTTGCGAAAGATGGATCGGCGGAAAATAGCTTGCGAGACAACGAGAGTAACGCCGCGACGTAAGCTATCGAGACCGAGAGAGGAGTTGTAGCTCCCGAGGAAATAGAAACGTCCGAAACGAACCAAAGACGAATGTCCCGATCTGCGGAATGGCGACAGCAGACGTTTCGGGCTTGGCTTTGCTCGGTTCGGCTCGGCTCGGCTCGGCTCGGCTCTGCGGAAACGTCTTCCGTCGTTCGACTACGCCGATTCCTCCCTGGTCCAACACGATTCTTTCTCCCCCTCGCTACCCGACGATTTCAATTCCGAGATCGCGATTCCACTCTTTTGTGTCGGCACAGGGATACCCGACATTAGTATCGAATCTATTTCCCGTCGAGAAGTCGGCAATCTTCGGACGCGAGGACCCACGGTGACGAATCGAAATTTCAAAAGATTTTTCAGTTCGGAATCGGTATAGTTACTCGCGACAATCTTCGGACACTGTGCCATAATTGTTGCTACGTGCAAGAGGGAACAATGATTCATTAGTTATTTTATAAGAAGATAAATCATACACTTTAGTTTAAAATGACAGAGACAATTTCGGGTAATTATATAGAAGTTGGTCCTCCTCGCTGATTTTGATTGCCTTGAAATATGTTGTCAAGGTCATCGTACTGAACAATTTTTCCCTGTACAAGTTATCAAATTTTCATGTATATATATATGAAGAAGCATGACCGTTTAGTTTCGGAAATATTATTAAGATTTTAAAGATGCAACAAATTTATTTCTTTGGGTATATGTTATAAAAAAAAATTGGCAAAAAATTTGGGCAGCACATTCTTGTTAAGTAATGTAAAATAGTCACCTTTAATGCTCCGTAAAGCTAGTGTTAAATTCGCTGAAACCTTCCACGAATCTAAATTTTCCTTAACCAATTTTGTGATAAATCCATAAAATTCTATTACACAGATTCGCAAGCATAATGATTACTAATATCGGTAAAAGACCTGTAGTCGATTCCTGAATATTGGTGCAAAACATTCTGGACGATTGGATGTCTAAGTAAATTGAAATATTTGCTTGAAAGCACAGAGACGCGACTGAAAGTGTAAAGGGAGAAAGATTCGTGTCGAAGTAACTTGTCGCGGCACGGAGTATACACGATGAGATCAAAACGGACCGTTCGGAGACGAATTCAACGGAATTCCACGAGATGTCGCGGAATTCGCGGAATTTGTAGGGATATTGGCGCTGCCGCGCCATTCCCCTAGGCACGCGCCTAGAGAATATGCTCCGACGAGGTTGGCACTCTCAACCTCGGGCAATGCAGGCGAGAGAACCGCCTAATGTACTCTCTCGCCGCCGGACTCTCGATCGAGACAGACGTCTCGATCCTACGCTCTCGAAGTGAAGTCGAATAAAGTTGTTCTGTTACATACACGAGTTTATCACTATCGATAAAAAGTCTCCCAGCGGTTCTGTGCAGAGTAGGCTGCATCTTGGTTCCGCTGTTATCCGCGGGACCCTTAAACCTACAACTGGTGACCCCGACGTGATCTGGAAATCAAGAACCACGCTGCACGTGCCCGGAAACAGGTGCACGTTTTCACGGAGACCACCAGGAAGAGATTGCTGGTTCCTGGCGGCGAGCAATCCGCTCGCTGCACGCTGCCGTTGCTGGTTCCTGGCGGCGAGCAATCCGCTCGCTGCACGCTGCCGTTGCCGGTTCCAGGCGGCGAGCTGTCCGCTCGCTGCACGAGGTCGAACACTGCACATCGGATGCCATCCTGGACGTCTACAGAGGACGAGCTTGCTGGAGTTCCGCTGATTGCGTGAAGCCACCGACCACCGGCGCCTTGACGAGCATCACATTGCAGCCAGTCTATCGACGAGCCCAACCATGCGTGCGCCGACAGGTATCGTTCCGATTATGCGAAATTTCGCCTCATTATTGTAAACGATCGTGATCGCCGCGCGGTACCTCGTGGCGAGAATAATCTACGAAGCCATTTTCGTATGCCTGTTGATTCGACCGTTTCGCGACCTTCGCGTTGTTGTGTTTATGCCGTGTCGATTCCCCCGTCGACTCGCGTGACCGCTACGACACCGGGTAGTTCATGTTTACCGCGTCGCGCCGTGCCCTTGCGAAACCGCGTACGTCTGCGCAGAGCGCGCGTTACGAATAATTCGCTGCCGGTCCAAACACACGAGTGTTCGAAAATCGCGCAAAATGACTACCCCCGCGCAGCTCACTCAGGATGAACTCCTTCATGCGCGGTTACAGGGTCGCGTAGATTCATACCGGCAACCAAAAGTGCCCGATTTCTTCAAAGAAGATCCGGCACTTTGGTTCGCCCAAGTCGAGTCATCCTTCCGCGACAAGGATTCATAATCAAGCAACAATGGTCGTACACACGCGCACACGCGCTACACTCGCGCCGCGTACACAAGCGTACACACGCACACACGCGCACGCACGCGACTGCGCACATTTCAGTAATGGCAAGAGAATCTTAGATTGTCAGCGATCGAAATTCTCGCGCCACACGCACGCGTCCGCACGCGCCGCGCACACACATGCGCCGCGTCACACACACGCGTCCGCACGCGCCGCGCACACACATGCGCCGCGTCACACACACGCGTTCGCCGCGAACACGCGCACACATACGCGCCGCGCCCACGCACACGCGTCACACACACGCGTCTGCCGCGACACGCGCACGCGCCGCGCACATGTCAAAATGGCAAAAGAATGGTTTAGATCAACCCCGATCGAAATTCTTGCGCCACCACCCCGTGCAAACCGCGCGTTATCTCCGCGAGGTCCTGGAAACATTTTCCCAGCGCACCCCCGTCGCGAGCCAGCGCACCGCGCTGCGTACCTTATCGCGTACTTAGTCATAACTTGTACATAGTCCTCGCGTATCTTAGCTGTAAGAAACGTTAAGAAATTGTAAGCGTACGCAACTACGTCGCATTCGCTGCAGGCACTCTCAAGAAATCGCTTGAACGTCCATACACGGGACCGCATAAAGTCTTAAAACGCGTCAACGACAGAGTCATCGAAATCGAGGTCAATTGTAAACCGCGTTCGGTATCTGTTGAAAATGTAAAACCCGCGTACGCGCAGTTCGCGAATCGAACTTAGAAGCTGCCGGCGACCCTGCAGCCGTTTCGGGAAGCAGCACGATCCGCACGTATGCAAATAAAAAGCGTGTTACGTTCGCTGCCGAAGCGAGTAAAATTACAGAAAGAAAATTGTAAGTGCATGCAGTATGTATTACACTTCTCCCTGTTAAAACAGCGGTTAATTTAAATGTCGTATACACTCGGGGGGGAGTGTGTAGGGATATTGGCGCTGCCGCGCCATTCCCCTAGGCACGCGCCTAGAGAATATGCTCCGACGAGGTTGGCACTCTCAACCTCGGGCAATGCAGGCGAGAGAACCGCCTAATGTACTCTCTCGCCGCCGGACTCTCGATCGAGACAGACGTCTCGATCCTACGCTCTCGAAGTGAAGTCGAATAAAGTTGTTCTGTTACATACACGAGTTTATCACTATCGATAAAAAGTCTCCCAGCGGTTCTGTGCAGAGTAGGCTGCATCTTGGTTCCGCTGTTATCCGCGGGACCCTTAAACCTACAAATTAACCGAACACCGAACTCCGTCGCGATTCTATCGAAAAGCTTTGCGAACACCTTTCGCGAATATACATTCCGCGTCATAATCTTCCGGCGCGGATGAATTCACGATACGTAGGCATTTCGTGCTACGCCGTTTCGTAATTTCCCGCGATACGAGAACAGCTTAAGGTCCAGCTCAACGCAAATGAAACGAATCTCGATCGTAAAGTCCGCATCGTAAAAACAATAAAACTATGCTACGGGATGGGAATTCTGGAACGCGAACGACGTTGCTGCTATGCCGACGAAATAAAATACTCCGCACGCAGCGAACGTGTGCTGGATTTAAGCAGAGCTGTACGCAGGTGCATCTTAAACGCAAACTGATGCCAGTCCCAGGCATACAACATATACGTATATAGAATCTTTACCTCGTTTGCAGAAGTTTTAAAGAAATAAAACCAAAAAGAAACAATTAACAAATGGTTGCACTCCATTGTTTCGAAAATGCGTTTTAGCAATGATTGCATGGAATGGAATGGGTAACCACAATTTAATGTAGTGGACATATTAAAAAAATGTAAGGATATCGGCGTATTGGTTTCAGCTAAATAAAATAATTGAAAGACAAAATAAATTTGTATTTCGCTCCTGAATCTTGCAATCGATGCAAACAGTTTTTATTTTCTATAAAGGTCCACAGTCCAATAGTAATATACGGTTTCAACTTGATTTTCTTTTTAAGTGAAATGGTACAACGGAGCTGGTGGTATTCACGTTGTCTCGCGTCGAGTTGAATGGCATCGACGCGTTCTCATCGCCGTAGCCTTGCGAAATAAATCATAGGGAAAGGGGGGAATATTGGTAGAATGGATTTAAATCTGGTAGACCACGAATCGACTGGCACAGATATTCCGGGCTGTCCCGGTGAAAGACGAAACGCGGCCATTGATTACGACGACGTTCGTTCTCGCGTGTCCGAGCCGTAAGCCGTAACGTTACGGTGACCAGTGCCGCGCAGTAAATTTCCCATCGAAATTGAATTTTCGTTTTCGTCCGATAATTCGATCCCGACCGACGGATTTTCATTTTCTTCGTTAAAAAAGCACAAGGTAATTCCCGGGACCTGGCCGATTGGTTGTCCCGACTGTTTCGATCGAATAGAATTTTAATCGGCGCGGTCGCACACCACCGAAGAAAACGCGTTTGTATCGCGTTGTTCGCCGGAGACGCCAATCGGCGGCGCATTCGTTCCTCGAATCTCATTAAAATCTATCAGCAAAATTCATCATCATCAGAATCATTATGCAAAATTCGAATTTTCTACCTGGATTACAACAAACTGGTGAGACATCGAAGTTTAGTTTCTTTCTTAATATGTTTAATAGATTACAAATAATACAACAACATTTTTAAATTCTTCTAATATTTCCGTCATTCTAAGTGACACTTTTATAGATATAATTTGTAATAGAAATTTTCTGCACAGATTGCAAGAGCAGAAGCCAAACGGAAAGTTTTCATCTTTGACAAATATTTTTCAATCTTTTTAATCTTTTTATGCTGCACCGTACAGTGACTGACAAAACCAAGAGAATCATTGTTCTCCTCGCATGGTATTTTTTCGTCCGAAACCTTTTGCCGCGTACAACCCAGCTGGATATCTCATAATTAATTTCCCCACTTGAACACAGGTTTGCTTTCTAGACTGCGTCGCGAATAAACCATAGCCAAAGTTCGCTCGTTAAAAAAGTTAAAGTTTCGGCCAGCGTAAATAAGATAATGCTATTCTTGCCGGCGTTGTCGCTTCCCAATTACTGTTTCGGGCACAACGGACGATTTATCACGTGATTTCGAATTTTACCCCTGTACCCGCGAACGAAACAAACCAAACTTTCTTCGTTTTCCTATCGAGTATGGTTGAAGCAGCCTTATCGTCAGCAGCTGACCGAAAGAAAACCGATAATGCGCGCTGACATGCTTTCCAGCATTGATGATACATAACCAGTTATCCTGTACTGTAAAACGAACCCGTACACGCCGCAAGCTCGAATGGGATTGTTCAATCGGTCGCTGAAATACCTGCGCACAAAGTACAGTGAAGTCGGGATATAAGTCGCCGAGACCTCTACGATAAAGGTCGCGGAATTATCCCCACTACCGCGCAGTATACCCCGTGAAGGGCCCAGAAGCTCGAGAGCCGCCACCGCCGAGGAGTGTACACATAACACGGGGCGGGTATATCGGTGTGAGAACAGGAGACCACTACTAATCCAATAACAACACTTCTTTATTTTTCATTATTTTCTTATGGGACTTTCACGTTCACTTTCATGTTCTCGAGCTTCGCTGTCCTTTTCTATGTTCGGGACTGCATCAAAGAATAGTAGGATCTCGTCGGCTGCATTCCCTCGACTGACACACAACGTGTAAGACACACGCGGTGACTGTCGGCGAGCATCGCTGTCCTTTTCTACGTTAGGCACTGCCTTAAAGAATAGTGACTTTCTAACTTAAAGGGCGACAAGATCCGGGCAGCTGACATAAAACGCGAATCCACTATATACCGCAAATATCAAACTGTTGGTAATCCGAGTAATCGGCCAGGCAACAGAACTGATTCGGAAAAGCGTCGCTCTAATTACATCATTGATTTGTCGTTGCAGCGAAAGCCGCGGATGCGACGCGCGGACAAAGCAAAAAGAGAGATAGAAGGGCATAGGGGGAGGGGGGTGCGGGCGCTACTTAGGGGAGATTTGCGTTTTTCTCTTGATTCCATTGATCGTTAAAAGTCGCATTGAATAGCTATTCAGTTAACCGAATCGGTGTAACGCGGGACTGGTAAAAAAGCGCCTGTTCGCCGCATGTTATTTTATTATGCTCGTTGAATGGCGCTTGATTGATCGCCGGCTTTACAACTGACAACGCTCGGCGCAGCTCGGCGCAACTCTGCCGGCGTGTTGTGTGCTTTCCGAGCGAATTCTTTCCGAAGTAGCAAAAGCACGCGAAAGCACACGTCCCGCGGACTTGTCCCCGGTGACCAATCGAATATTCCCAGTTGCTTTCGCGGCGCGATACTTCCGGTAAATCATTTGCCCCGAGCGAAAGCTACTACCCCCTCCGTACCCCCTCCATCTTTCCAACACCCGCGGCCCTTGTCAAAGAGAAATATAGATGCAGCGGGAGATGGTTCTACGGAAGACGTTCAAAGCCCGGTCTTTTGAATTATACAGTCCGGCTGTGAAACCAGCGCGAAATGCGTTTCAAGAATCCGCGTTTATTATGTCCAACGAGACTTGTTCTCTAGATAATGGGTATTTATAAACAAATATAAGCGAAGATTGCTGTGTGAGGCACTGCCCTGGCTCCGATGATGACTAGAACATAGATGCCACGCCCACACAAAGCAGGCCGCACCTATTTCATTCGTAAATAGATCGAGATAGACAACCTTTTGTCGGAACCACGACCAGATGACGTTTCATGAATACCGGTTAGAAAAATCGATCTCGTGCACAAATCGACAACACTGTACTTTGAAAATATGTCCGTCAATTTCGGTAGGAAATACAACACATTTGACAACTGCGCGCCACAGAAACGTGTTAGCCGGTTATTGACGAATGTGTTGAGGCTACTTAAAATGAAAATTGTTTTTTACGGTGAACCCTCGTCGACAATGTTCCGGAGAATGTCCTAGAAACCGAAAAGGCGAACCGTGGCGTCATCCCACAGCAACGGACTCAAGCTTCTCCATCCAGGAGAATGTTTTCAAGCTCGAAAGCTCGGAATATCGAACATATTTGCGAAAACTCGATCCCCCTACCCGAAGTTCGACGTTTAAAAATCACGTTTATCGAATCCATCGGTCTTCTGGAAACGTTCCGAGGGAACAGTTCCTCGCAATCGATTATTCGAGCGTTCATAAACGCCTCGACGATTTAGGAACCGTTTCAGCCCACTCGCAAATTGTAATTCTCTCACGCATAAAACTAAATAATACTTTTCTCGAGCGGGGAGACTGCATCTTCCTGTTCGGTCGTTCCGCGAAAGTCGTTTCGCGAACTATCCAGGGGTATCAACGATCGTGAATCGCGCTAAACTCGTCCCGACTTTCCCTGGAAATGGAACAATGTCCCGCAAAAATCCCCGATGAAAATATCCCGCAGCGTTGAATCTGTTTCCGATAAATACAAACCCGTCTAAATAAATCCCAGAATATTAAACTGCACAATAACGTGCAGTCCATCATCGACGACAAAGGAAATGATAGTAAATAATGCAAAATATAGCGTGTCCGAAAAAAAATATATTGCGGCAACGCTTCCGGGTTTCCTTGTCGCGAACAGTAAATTATGCTCCGAAGTCGGTTTAACGAAATATTTATTTGGTATGCTGATGATTAACGTAATTTTTTCAACGAAACTCAAGGTCTAGCCGAAAAAAAAGGAGAGCGAGCTTTTTCAGTACACTTGGTGGTTGTAAGAATTGATTAACAGCGAGTTAAAAATATAAGAAACAAATTCTGCGAATATTATGGCTTAGAAAAGGAATTACTTGGTGACCATACAAATGAAACTGTGAACGGTTCCACTCTTTTGACAGACTCCTTGAAATATTAAAGATAGGGAGATTAAATTTAAAGAAAGGAACATTTCACTAAAAAATAACTTTACTATTTAGGAGGCTAATCGAATTCCATGGATATTTCCCGGGGCTCCCTTAAGGGTTAAACTCGCGCAAGAGATTTTTCTAGCGGCACGGAAACTCGATTTCGATAAGTTACGAGGAGGGCGAACGAGAGTTTCCATGTTAACCGAACTCAGCCGAGACGGGAACAAAGCGATATCACGGCCAGCACTATAATCACAGGACATTATTCTTATTATCTCTCCGTGCGGCAGCGCCGGCAAATTAAGCCGTAAAACTTTTGCGGCAAAGTACAAGTTTCCCGGCAAAATATGTTCGTCTCGCGGGTTCCTATTACGTTTATTAATTATTTGCGCTTCGATCGTTCCCGTTCGCACGGCTAAACTTCACCTCGAGGCTGCCCGTGTTCGTTTCACGCGAAATTTCGTGTAAGAATATATATATTTCAACATGTTAAAATATGATGCAATGACCTACAAATATAGTGACAGTTTTCGCACTTGTAGAAATACTTGCACAAAGTAGTTTTCGATTTAGCGAGACAATAATCTAAAATGCAAAACGAAGATAATTCAGAAACGTTTCTCGTTTTATCTAAATTTCATCTGAAATAGCAAAACCAATTCTTTTTGTCCAAGTTTGCTTTTCACTAAAAAAACATTGCCAACTGAACGAAAAAAGCTCGAGAGTTAATTAGACGGTGTGCGAAATCCGAACTTTCCTATTCTTGTAAATGATACCAACAACAGATGAACAAGAAGAATACAATTTGGGGCCAACCTGAATTATTCGACGAACAGCAGAGCGTTTGAGTGATTAAAGCGAATAACCATGGCTACCGCTTTTAACCGTGTTACAAATAATCCATCGATCTCGCTCGTTTCCGAAATAAAAACCGAAAATGGCTCGAGAATTAATTAAGCCGTTCGCGAATGCGAGGGTGAATTGTTAAAATTTCTGTTTTCGGTGCAGCGACGCGCATCTGTATATTTATAGATTAAAACGCGACACACTCGGCGCGAAGTGATTCCGCGGCGGGTCCGGACGTTGCATCGAGAAACACTATAAATAGGAAATGCATGCAAACTGCGAGGGAAAACGCGCCGGAGTCGGATGACACCGACAAGTAAAACTTTGCACTTTAAGAGACGGCCGCCGTATTGAAATTCCCAACATATTGCAGCCGCCTTATCGCGCCGAGCCGGCTCTTCCATATTACGTGCATACGTTGCGTCTACTCATCGATGCGCGTCACCCTCGCAACTATAACAGATACACGCACACGCTTCCCTTTTCGATCCGCGAAACTGCGAGAACTGTTACTGTTCCAGGAAACAGTAGTTTTCATTTCACTGCTAGCATTCGTGTCGGCGACTTGGAAACGCGTTCGCTAAGTTGGTACATTTCGTTGTTCACCTGCAGTGTCAGAATGATCTATTAAATGCAACACGTGTAGCGTATATACACGCGCTATTTTAAAAAATGATCTGAAATAATATAATAGTGAAGTCTTGATCCAAGCCGAACGGAGCTACACGACCATAGCCAGTTCGCTTATCCCCTCCACTGAAGGTCATACCCTGACAGGGGCCAAGAAGCTCGAGTTGACCCGGTCGCCGATTGGTCCGTGTCTACACGTGGTTTTTTCTTTATATTCGGCACGGTCGAGTCGGTTACAAGAAAATAGTAGCCGTACACGACCATGTCACAGCACGGACCCGAGGATTGCGCTTCGAGAACAGGACAATCCCAACAGAAAAAATACTGCGACAACATACCACCTCTCGCGAAAAGTACCCGATGCTCCTTGGAATTGTTCGAGCTTTCATCAAAGATTAAATCATGCACCGTGAACTATGTGCCTATGCGATAAAAGAGTTGAAACGCTTATTAATACTACTCCCCTGGTAAAAATTATTCGATCCAACAAATCAAGTGCCTATTCAACATTGTAATTATTCGTATTTCCAATGTGGAAAACATTTTCATCAACAATAAAGGAAAGTGCAGTTCCATAACTTTCAAAGCCATTGTGCGGTACTGTAAAATCTTGATCTAAGCCGAACGGAGCTTACCCCGGTAGGGGGGCATACCCCGCGAGAGGTCAAGAAGCTCGAGCTGTCTCGCTCGCCGAGCGGTTCGTGTTTACACGCGCTGTTGTTTCCTACGTTCGGCGCGGTCGAGTCGGTCACAAGAAAATAGTAGCCGTACACGACTACGTCACAGCACGGACCCGAGGATTGGGCTTCGATCAGGGCTGCTTAATTTCTTTTCCGCCGCGAGCCACACGACGCTCCCACCATTCCCCCTCCCCGTTCTCCCCACTATCGGGGGGTACCCCCTTGAGATGCCACGAAGCTCGCTCGCCGAGTAGTGCAAAATTGTAACATGAGCGAAGCGAAGCGGGGCAAAATGAGATACAGCTACGATTCTCCTTTCCCCTGTGACTGCGTAGCTTTCGGGAAGACACCGGCCTGTCGTACACAGTGGGGGTTTTTTGTCGAAAGATGACGGTAGGGGAAGGAGTCACAAGTGGCTCACGAGCCACCAGTTAAGCAGTCCTGGTTTAGATCAAGACTGTATTCCGAAATTCTTCTAATATTTTCACTATTTTGTGTTCGGTCTCTTTGGAAAGCTTCATCGCGAGTCTGAAAACGAGAACGGGCATTGAAAAATGTAATGACGAATCGTGGCAATTTCTATAACAATAGAACCTCGATTACCCCGACTAAGCGGGGACACGTGATTGTTCGAGTGTTAAAACAGTCGCTCAGTTATAATGCTAGATTGAATTTTGATTAATTTGTAGTACGATAAAGGAAAGACGATGGGATGTTTCTCGGAAACTGTGTATCGTTTCCACGGATTAATCGGGAATAGACAGCAGATAAAGACGCGTGACCGGACGTAGGACGAAGAAGATGCATGCCCGTAGTGGGCCGGTAGTAATTACCGCAAGGTAATTGGATTACCTTGGCTCTGGATAGGTTGGCGCGACGAGGGTGCGACTGGAGAGCACGCCGGTGGGAGGGGCAGGTGGATGGGAATAGGGATGGGGAAGGTATTGCCATAAGTGGCGTAGCGATTCGCGCTGAATCCGTAATGAGAACGAACCGAAATCTCGAAACTCTGATAATAAGGAATGCCGGAGTAGAACGGTCGGCATGCGCGAAAACAAACCACTGGTAATGATCGAAGTTTGTCGCGAGGCCACTCGAGGTAATGGGCGAGTGGTTAGGCGAGCGTGTGGTCAAACGCAACCCTCTGCTACCTGCCGGATTACATCGGGATCTGGAATGGCATGGGACGCGGACGATTCCTTCAAAGTTGCTCGCGTGAAAACGGAATATCATTCCGATTTCCCGATTGTTTCCCTCGTAATTTTCTCGTCCTTTATCGACTAATCTACTCGATTGCCCCATAATTTAGCCGCCCCGTGGCGAACGATATCGAAAACGACGCGAATCGATGCGTGAAACAATTACTGGAAGGCGGGGGAATCACGAACGCAGGCTAACTACGTATTAACCCCTCGCTCAATGATTTATTTTACCACTACATCCATTTAAACTGTTTTTATCCTCCATATTTGCCGATAAGAAAGAGAGAATTAATTATTATTGTATGCCTCAAATGGTTTTGCTATTACCGTTAAAGCACAGGATATTTACAAAGTGGAAAATTTTTAATTTTTTCCCGAAACATTCTTCCCAAACATTGCACCGAGACGAATTAACATATTTTTACAAACCCACACTTGGCTCAAAATTTCCAACAATCTGGAAAAATATAAGAATTTGTCGGACATTTGTTCGTATAAATTCGTTGAATAAAATTAAATTGTGGAAATTCGTTAAATAAAGATAACCGGTGCAAAACTGTCGATCAAAAATCTGAAATATTTTCAAAAAATTAAATTGCGCCGCGATGTTCGCGGAAAGTTGCAGAGCGCAGGGTTTCGCTCGTAAATTAAAATAAATTCAGCTAGAAGTGCATCTATTATTTCCAGCGGAGGTTGAAGAACATAATAACGAACAAGTATGTTCAAAAATTATTCGCGGAGAACTGCATCGAGCAGAGTACAGAAATTAGGTGGGTAGAAAGGAAGCGCTTGTTAACGCAGCAAATACGGACAAGAGATTAAAATTCAATATTTCATTCACTTGCGAGTGAAAATTTCATATTTCACATTTTGCTGGTTCCGGGAGAGCGTTGCGTTTGGCAAATGAACGCATTAATTGGTAAATTGCGGAATTATGAACTGACTACTTATCCTTTATAAAATTCTGAACACTGGATTTTGATTTGGATCGATTGACAAATCACAGAACACAAACTTTACACGTTTGTACCTACAACTACAATGTTGAGCGTAATCCTGTAACGTTGAAAATATTATGCGTGTACAATTATTAAGAGAATCATTCGTTTACCAGTTATGTGTATTGTTTATAATTTCTTCACTGATCTGTTCGAGGCGGCCCTGACTGCTCATACAATGCATCAAAATGTCAAAAATGATATCAATATTAAACAATATATCGGCTAAGTTACTTAATTATAGTAATCTAAGACATTTCGCGACGCGCGCATAGATTATCGTATTACTACGGCCGAAAATTCTCGTGTTTCGCAACTGGTTTCCCTCGACTTTGAATTTTCACCGCATATCGGTCAATTACAATATGCAAAAACAAATATCAGCGATAGTTTTGCGAGCAGATAACAGAGGTCCTATAAAAGGGGAAAGACCCGCGAGTAAACGAACACACCAGAAAGCACTCCGCAATCGAACGGGCTATTGTCAGGATCAATTGTCACAAGTTATACGTGAAACATGAGTCGTCGAAGTAACGCACCCTTCATTCTTCTGGTTGCTGTCGTTTTCGTCACGGTAGGAATTACACACGCGCAGCGTGTTGTCGATTGCTTTGAAATTATAGTGGATTGGCCGGAAACTCGACTCGCATGTTTTTGGTTTCATTCGAGCATTCGCGACAGTAACGGGATCGTTAAATTCTCCCGATGTTTTTAATGGTTTGTGTTTTACCTCAGTCCAGGTGTCACTGTGCTTCAATTCTTAGCGACAGGTCATGTTCGTTTTGACATTAAAGTTTCTCGAAAATATTTAAACTTTTTCGTCGGAAGTTCCGACTTGCTAAATTACCAAATTGTAACGACATGCGAGCAGACTTTGTAGCCAATATTTTTTGAGACAGATATTAGTGGCGCGAAGAAGTATTTGTGCAGTGAGAAAATTATTAAAAAATTTATTGTACGGTTACTGTAAATATTATACGGTTATAGTAAATGTAACGGTTGTAATAATTATAACGGTTCGCCGTGTAAAAATGGATGAAAAAAAAGAAGGAAGAAAGAAATTGTTTCGTACGAGGGCTTATTTTTTTTTAAAGAAATAAGTGTGAACATAATTTTCTCCCGCCGCAGGAATATATTCGGTGGCCACCGTATATTCTCGGATTCAGTTGCCACAAGTTACGGTACAGCTCGATTAAATTTAACACCAGATTCGTGGAGCACTAAACGCGACTGCTTTGCATTACTTTACAAAAATAACGAGAATGCGTCTATCAAAATTTTTAGCCATTTCTTTTTCTTTTTGTAACATATATACAAAAAAGTAAATTTGTTGAATAATTCCTCGTGGACGCATCTTTACAATCTTAATAATCGTAAATGCAAAATATTAGGATCCGTCACCTTAACGGGTCTCGTAAACCTAATGTTGACTGAAATCTGCTGGGTTGAATATTCACGAGTCAGCCCCACCATGCTTCCACAATTTGCTTATCGGTGCCTTGAGCTTGGCAAAATCTCGGCGGACAAAGACAGGGAATGAATACAATTCAAAGAAAGAAGATAAAAAAGAACTGCTGACTCCCGAACGAATAAATTTAATCGAGCACTACTGTATCTCATTTGTTGTCGCTTACTAACGCAACGTTGTTGTCGAATGCAACGCGATGGAGCAGATGATTGGCGTGACAACAGCCCAGTCTACCACTACAGAGAGGCAGTTGTCTCCCGGGCTGGGTGTTCTTCTCACCAATGTACGTATACTCGCGAAGTTCCGTTAATCGACACTCTAATTGTAAGAAGGGAAAGAAACGACATCAATAATATTTACTTTGACGTACTTGCAGTTACTCAAGGAAATTATACCGTTGCTCATCTCGTTGCTTACTACAACCGATGGAACAGTTCATGCTCTTATAGTACTCGTAATACAATTACTCGAACTCATTCTTCAGTCAGGGCTGCTTAATGGCTTGTAAGGCGATTTGAAATACATGTGACCAGTGACTCGCACCTTTTTATTCTGTTCATCCTCGTCGAAACTCCGGAAACCTGTGCCTACTACAACAAAGACTTGATCTAAGCCCAAGCCTCGGTCTCCGTGCTGTGACGTAGATCGTGTAGTGCGACCGTTTTCTTGTGCCCGAACCGACCGCGTCGAACGTGGAACTTGGAACCCACAACTACGTTTGTATTTGACTTCTGCTTTGTACAATTAACGCAGAGGATTTTTATTCCGTATCAAGATCCTTGATAACGCGATACGAACCGGAAGAATCACTGAAGCCGTTTCGTTTGCAAGTGGTAATGTTCAATTAGCAGTGAGACGAATTTTGTCGAGCCGATCGCGATCCCAGCCTCACGTGCGACGCGTTAACAGCATGCACCGACAAAAGAATTCGAATTTCGACTTCGATTTCGAGCCGCGCCGCAATCGAATTTCGCGAAAATTCGTTGCTCGACGCCCCGAATCGGCAATGCGCATTTCACACTATTATGGAACGGTTCTACGCGCGATATGGCACACGGCCGCGTGGAAATAGAAGAAAGGAGCGCGTCGTCGGCCGGCAACGAGCGAATTGTTCTCGGGAAATGGACTAAATCGTTGCACGTGGCCGAAATACGTGTTACCGGTGCCGCAAAAATCTTCTGAAATCCAGGGAAATTTCGCATAGTCGAGTCGCGACTGGTCCGGAATCAATCATGAGCCTCTGTTAACCGAATTACGGCATACGCATTCTACCCAACGCACACCTCCCACCTAAATGCGCGTCGATCGCTAATTAACCCCTTCTCCTACGATTTTAATTTTCCGAAACCTATTATGAAAAAAGAAACAGAATAAGCAGTTTTAAGAATCGCACGATGCCTCGGAGACTTCATAATCAGGCGAGGCGTCCAAAGGCGTCGAGGAGACGTCGTTTTAGCATAGAGGGGTTAATATTTTAACCCTTTGCACTCGAGTGGTGACTCTGAAGCGCCACTAAAAATTGTTGTGACACTATTTCAAAGAAATTACAGAAAATATTACAAAATATTTGTTACATTACAAGATTTGTATTTAATAGATTACTAAACATTTAAATATTATATGTGGAAATCGGATCAGTTTCGTATGAATAAAATGTTAATATTCTCAGACGGAAGACAAATTTTGTTTTAGAATTTAGAGTTAAGATTCCTGTGGTAATAAAATTTGACTTTCTCCAGTCACGGGTAATGGATCTTGAAGGATCGCACGTGGTTCTACGTAGAATCTGTTGTTCGTTGAATGCTCTTTTGTATTCGGTAGTCTGCATTCAGCGCCGAGCCGATGGCTCGCTCTGTTTGGACAGGATTTTGTATTTTGACGTTGATGACGAGCCATGATAGATGCGTCCTGCATCCATTACGAAAAGTTGGACCGGGGAGACCGAGGGGCGGAATGCGAGCGACTCTTGATGCCATGTCGCTTCATAGAGTCGTATACCGAGAATAAGAGGATACGAGCATGCGAGGATGCGTCATGCTTCCCTCCTTTCCGCCTTCGAGATCGTACAATAGTCGCAGATAGAAAATTTTCGCATTACGGCTCCTCTTCCACGAGATCTCTCCTCGTACGTCCCAACCGAACCGCCCCTTCGCATAAATCCGCTAAAGTATCTTACAGCAAATGCTATTAGGTTGACCGATTGCATTTTTCGCATAACGGTTCTACCTTTTTAGATAAATTCCGATAGGTCTATCGGAAGATTAAAATGCTTTTTTATTTTATTAAAGCAATTTTAATCTGCATAGAGATTATTTTGCATTGCATTGGGTGCAATGGCAGGGTTGCGAAATTGCAAAATTACGATATTGTAAAAATACAAAAGTGTAGAGTGAATATTTAGTCTTATTAAGGTTAAAATCCTCGTTGCGAAACTTCTCGAATCATCGTTGCAGAAAAAGTAATCTATGTAGAAATATTGAAATAAAATTTGATGAATATACAATTGTTGAAATATCTTACTATAAACATGTCATATTGCGAGAGGGAACGAACGTTCCGCGCAACCTACTGTTTTACACATTCAAATATTACTTTCTGTAGCGTGTACGCTTATTTACCACGCGATAAAATTACTTTATTCGATTGCTATTCTGCCGTCCATTCGTCGTAACGAAAATTATGAAAACAGAGGAGTGCTTTCCACTTCGCTTCGTTTACAGCTGCGCGAGAACCATACTCGACTTCGATTCGCTAGCCAAATAATGGATAGAAAGGTCCATAAATCATTCACCGCTCGGAGTGCAGGAAAAATAGATGCACGACGCGTAACGTAAATTTCCAGGAAACAAACGTCATTTTCCTGGATCGCCGGCCGTCGAAACCTGTGAATAATTCCCCTGTAAAACTGTTCCCTTTGTCGAGCTTTTTCCCGTCCGCTTGTCTTTCGCGATACGATATTTCTCGACGAATGTTCTTTTCGTTCTAATTCGACACGTTCTATTTCGATCGACCTCTTATTCGCTGTCACTCCTTCTAATATCCTTTATTAATCGAACGCTATCGAAATTGTTGAAATAAACCGCCTTGGAATTTTTGATTTTGCAATTATTATACCTCAAACCCCTTTGACCTTTTTATAGCAGCTGTTTAGTACATCTTTTATGTACTTTTGAACTCATTTCTTTAACATCAACTTTGATATTCTCATCAGACTTAAGAGAAATATCTAATGACTTGAACTGACTATTGGAAAATTAAAGTGTAGGTGGAACATTTAAACTCCTTTAAGATTGTTCTTGTCACTGGATCTAATACTTAATATGATTGTAAGAAAATTAAAGTCTTGAAGGAACGTTCAAACTTCTCCGAGACCAACGTTGATCTTATTGGACCTAATACAAATTGCTAATTAGGTGCTTGAACTGACTACGTAGAACCGCCTCCCCCTACTCCTGGTTCCTCCCCACCAAACTCCTGTGGAGTGTAGACTTACACCAACGTCTCTTTCGTGCAGCGCCATAAGCGGGCACATGGTCGTCTATTGCGGGACGTACGAGGGGAGAGAGAAAGGTAAGAGGCATCGTATCTTCGTCGAAGATGCGAGCTGCATGAAAGAGACGTTGGTGGGGGAAGCAGGCAGCTCAGGGGTTGCAGTAGGGGAACCGGTACACTGGTACCGACTTAGAAGATTGGAGCAGTGTCGCCAGATCAAGACTTGTTCCCCCACTCTAATTTCCCCTCCTACCGCACTATTCCCCAAGTTTCCGACGCGTTTCGGCTCTGTCGTACTCCGGTACTGGCAGAGAGGGGGTAACTTTTTCCCCTCGATTCGTGCTCCCTCCCCTCATCTGGCAACACTGGATCGGAGTGTAGACACAACGTTCGTAACTCTAGGTGAGAATGAGTGCTCGTTTGATCCTTTGGATCTTGAAAAGCTTAATGAAACTTGACTTAACTCCATAACGACAAGTAAAAGTGTTTAAAGATGAGCCATGCGAAAGTCGATATTTTAAGAACGATGGGACGAACTTCTTTGCGTTTCTCCATCCGCAAAGTTCAGGACCCTTAAAAATTTAATGTCGTTACTATTTACTCGTTGCTACAACCTCGAACTACTCGCACGCCCTTCCCGAGTTTTCGAGATTCGTTGGTATTTATAAAATTCCGGTCGAGCAAGTTTAATAGAGTCGTAGGTGAGCGAAAGTTTCTTCTACTTACGTGCCGAACGAGAAGGACGCGCTCGAAAGGTCGCGCGAACGGTTCCGAAGTCAGTTCGGATGTAAACTCGGAGAACTCGAGCCGGGAGGGCACTCAAAGTGTCCGGGAATACTTTTACGCTTTCCGACAAGACCCAACGAGATCATGGCAACGCATTAGTCACGCGTCAGATGTCGGTTTTACCGATGTCTAATCCGAACGATCGCCATTTCTGCGACGCCATTTTATAATGCGCGCAATCATCCTGGAATTGTTCTAGTCGTCAACCACCTTGAACGTTGTCGGGTTGTTGCATATGAAATGTCCGATTTTAGAAACAAAAATTTTCGTTTATTCAACGTTACAGTACCAAGTACCGTTACGACCAGGTACAGTATGGAATAGCGTGCACGTAGGCTTTGAAACGTGCGATAGCCTGGCGACCACGTCCCTTGTAATTGATGCGATTCATATTCAGAAGTCGGAATCAGAAATTGCGAAGTAGGGGAGCCGCGGCAGTGAATCGAAATATCGGAAGTCGCGGAATAACGGCGCGGCGCGGCGCGTCGCGGCGTCTTGCTCTGAATGCACGAAACGTACCCGGAAGGCGGGATAATTTCGGGGGCGAGAACGGAGGTGAGGAGAAGAAAAAACGTGTCGGAGGGCCGTGCGTTATTACGTGCACACTGTATCTAGTCACTCAGTAAATATGAATGGGTTTAATATTCCGTAAGCACGAGGGCACCACTTTTTAAAGTTCATGGATATCCCGCGCGTGACCGGAAAATATTACAAAGCTCCACGGAACCGCGCGGAGAATTCGATGCTACGGAACATTTCCGAATATTGCCCATTTTCCTTCGTAAGGTTCACCGTCTGCTATACGGATCATTATACGGCTGGGAGCAACATTAACACCAGGTTTACGGGACCCGTCAAAATGACGGGTTCTAATATTTTTAATTTACGATTATTGAGATTGTGAAGATCCATCTACGTGGAATTACTCAACAAACTTATTCCCTTAGGTATATATTATTTAAAAAATGACTGAAAACTTGGATAGACTCATTCTTCTTATTTTTATAAAGTAATGTAAAATACTCACTTTTAATGCTCCGTAAACCTAGTGTTAACACTGAACCTACCACTCACTCTGGACAGGAAGCCGGCAGGGTTTGAAATCCATATACGTATGCATGGGTCAAAACCTTTTCAAACTATCGCTTCAATATTGCAATGAACAGTTTAGAAGTGGTCAATTGTGTTTCCTAAAAGTCCAATCTATATCTGTATGGAGCCCAAATTGCGAATTTCTACCTCATCGTGGGGTAATTTGTAATATACGGCAGAAAATTCGAATTCTGAAGCAAGTATGACGTCACAAGATGGCTGCCGCTGAGAGATTCTCTTAATTTCGCGAGATTTAGTGTTCGTATCGAAAAAAGGGCTCTATACAGACATAGCAAAGACATGTACAAACACGGTGGTATGCATTTTTAATTGATTACTTACTTATTTAAGACGTAAAATGACTAGAAAAAAAGGCACAATTTTGCGGTTCCGGTTATTAGCGCTACGGTCACTCCGCGGCAAACACTGTGCGTTGCGATAGAATACGGTCGATAATGCAGATCGATAGTACAGGTTTACGTATGTACGATATGTATGTTGCCGAATATTGTAAATTACTCCACGATGAGGTAGAAATTCGCAATTTGGGCTCTATACAGACGTAGATTGGACTTTCAAGAAACACAATTGACCACTTCTAAACTGCTCATTGCAATATTGAAGCGGCAGTTTGTCGAGATTTTAACCCTTGCACACGTATATGGATTTCAAACCATGCAGACCCCCTTAACAGGGCATCGTTCGAACGAAGTTGCTAGCTTTCAAATGAATCTGAAAACGGTACGAACTTTTCGCCCAAACCAGAGTTGTTTCTAAAATTATGTGGACAACATGAAAAAAATGTGAAAGCGTCGTTTCCAATTTGAAGGCTGTCCGAGGGTGGTAGCTCGTCCGGTTTCTTGCGTCGGATTTAACGATCCCCGGTCGAGGAAAGGTATCGCGTCGACTGCTGTGCGGTTTTTAGATAAATCTGAAGATGGGTTTTCCCTCTCGGAAGCAGTGGCGCGAGCAGACACCGAAATCCCTTCGAAATTACTTGGCCCGAGTACCAAGAAGCCAACGGAGAGCTTTTACGCGCGCGTTAAACAGATTGTTTTGGGACGCGGACAGTTCGATAAGTGGATACGATACGAAACTATACGAGCACAGTTTAATAAATCAAAGAGCCACCCTCGTGCCGAGTTAGGCCCGAACGTGTGATATGATCCGTGAAAGCCCGTATTTCTAGGAGTGCCTGCCAAAAGAAATCTAGGGGAGAGCAACCATATTTAGAGCGAACGTTTCGGTTCAACGGACATAGATCGTTTATAGATTTCCAATAATATTAGAATCTTCTTGTAATGAGATCTTCGAATATTAGAATCAATGTCCTATCTGAATTTCTGGATTCCTCTTCCGTATCATAAAGGATCGGCTCAAACAATGCCCGCATTACTAAATCTCTTTCTGTTCAATAAATTGCTAAATATGTCAATGTGGAACGGATATATCATATGGATAAATTGGAAAAGGTCATACGTAACAAAAATATTCGAAATAGTTTCGTGAATAACGTTAATTTTTTCGTGTTGGTCGTATTAGTCTCTCCGAAAAGGTTTATTGCAATAAAGTCTTAACACTAAACCGGTCTAGTTGACCTTTTCAAACTTCTAAGTAATTGCGAAGTAGTTCGGCTTATTGGTAAATCAAGAACGCCGTAATTCCGTCCAATCCGTTTCTGTATGTAAACGAAACTTGCAACGGTCACAGTCCCCAACGTTGTTTGAAAAATTCAACTAGCATTGTTCAAAATTGAATAATAGTGGATTGTAACTGTGATTGGACTAAAATAATTGCTACTTCTATACATGTAGCTCCAAATTTGTGCGGACTTATAAAGAATTAATAGTTGACGATGAGACAATTTCAGGATACCGATCAATTCGGATTTGTTCGAGCTGCATCGGAATTCAGAACGCTCGGGAGCAAGTAGAGTAAACTAGCATGATTCAGCCAGGAGGAAAGTCGCGCGAAGTTCGACAGCCAATAGTACGCTCGCTCGTTTGCCTGTGCGTGTCCGTCTGAGAGCTAGTCGAAGAATCGCGCTGACATTTTCCATTAAATGACGCTAATAAAAATGCATAGAATTTAGACAGCATTACGCGCGGTTGACTCGTCGCAAACGTAACGTCTCGAAATAGGCTAGGCCTCGTTGTGGTTTCTGACCGAATACATTTTTCCGATTTCTCTCTATTTTTAAATTAACTACGTTGCGTGTCACAGTTTGCAAACATTATTCATTTTGCCTCTCTATTTACCAAGAATCGAAAGAACGATTAACCTTTGTTCCTATTCCTTCGAATGTCGTATTTTACATTCAAATTGTTTTCCGATAATGACAAGTATGCTTGTTATAAACAAAAATGCAATATTTGCATTGCAATCTTTTCAAGGCCAGCATATTCGTCATAACTAGACTGCGCAGTTTGTGTATTTATGACAAAAATGAGTAGGTGTAATTTAAAATAGCAAAAATATTAGAACAATTTAAACATACTGTTATATTATTCTCAACCTGCTAAACATAATAAAAAAGAAGTTCGTTGCAATTCAGATAAAAAATTTTTATTTTGCACGAGGATCCGCAGTCTAGTAATAAATATCGACAGGTTGCGAAATCGAAAAAATTCTGAAAGTTGAAACTTCGTTTCTCGTTCCAAAATGAAATTTTTCAAATACAGATGGTGAAAAACGACTTTCTTGTTCGTGTTCTGGTTATCGATGCGCAAGATTGTTATTGATTCTAATGCAACAGGCTCTGCAGTTTGCTTTCGCACAATAATGCGAAGAGGATTTCCGCGGCACGTATCCTTTCTCGCGCCGCGTGGCCTGTTGTCGCGCAGCGTGGAAGACAACATCCCGCAGTTATGCAAATCGGTGGGCGAAACTTTTTAATGAAAATTTGTAATCTCGAATTTTCTAAGAACTTGAAACTTTCGTGGTGCGATGAAAATGTTAATCAAACGGTGTCCCGGCGTTTCGGCGTAACATCGAGTATTTAATGCGGTTTGTCGTTTGCATTCGAATGTGCCTCGCTCCCCTTTCATCGTCCCTCCGTTCGTTTAATGTCAACGTACGAGAGAGGGGGGAAGATCATTTTCATCCAGAAACGGGATAATAAGCGACTTTTGGGCTTTACTTTCTTCGAATCCCCGCTGAGCCTTATCATTTCAATCTGCTGTTCCTCGAGCAGCTAAGTTACCGCAGAGAAACGATTTTACTCAATTTTGATTATGTTCCTTTACGTTACGGATATTTTTATACAATTCTGACTATGTTCCAAATTAACCCTTTGCACTCGAAGCCATTTTAACTCTAACACGAAACATTTCTTCCGACCTAGAATATTTCCCTTCTATATATATTTTTGCATGCTATACATACGAAAATGGTGCAATTTACTCGTACAGTACTTAAATGTTTAGTGATTTATTGAATACAAACAAATTTAATAATGTAAAAAATATTTTGAATAATGACAAAGGAATTTTTAGTGGCGCCTTACAGTCGCCATTCGAGTGCTAAGGGTTAATTTTATCGTGGCTGCTTTTGACTTCTGTTAAATAATTTCCATAAATATTTATGTCTCGTCAAAAACTCTTAACCTCTTGTCCTATGGTATCATGATACGACTGTGACTATCTTACACTATCTTATATTCATTGGCATTATTAAAAGTTCATTTCTATGGAATTTTTACTTCTCACGATTGACTTGAGAAAATTTTTATTTTGCATAAGGAGTTGGTTGTATTAATATTGTATAATTAATAATAACGTGAGCCTCTGTAAGCAACAGTAACATTTCGCGCTAAACGCTCGTTTCCGGTGGAACGATAGAACGCGGACGGCTTGCTTTGGAAAACTGCGCAGCAAGTTTCCGCAATAAAATGCCGAAACGAAATTTCGTTTACATTCGAAGGACCTAATACGGGGCTGGAAGTTAGGTCGCCGAGTTAATATCCAGCGAGCCCCGGGTCACCGGGGGAGGATTTCGCCGAAACAGCGCCGTGTAATCGCCTGCTAGAATTTAATATAAGAAAAACAGGAGGAAAAAGAATGTTGTCTAGCGCGGCGGATGCTAGGCGCCATTTTCCGCGCGCAATTCCTTCTCGCTGGTCGAAACAGTCCTTTTATTAAGTAAAGTTCGGCAGACTGCGGAACTCGTTATCCGTGTAGCACGGCCGCGCCGATGGAAAATTTCATTTTGAGATCGGTATCCGTCGCAATTTGCGCGGAACGCTGAAAAAATCTCGTTGTTGCTATCGCCCCGTGCGTCCTTCTGTGTCTTCGGCCGAGGCTTCGTTCGAACGGATTTGCATAGTTTTGCGAGTAATTTTTCGGTCTGCCTGGTTTTGTCATTTTTTCCGGTCGATCGACGGAGCGTTTAAACGCACACGGGTGACATTAATTTCTTATCACTTTTTAGCAGGTTCCGAAATTTATTTTTACCGCAATACACTCGGGTAAACGGAGTTTTATTGGCGCTTCTCGAACGCGTAACGTGTATGTAGCATTTACAGCTACTTCTTTTCCTCGTAATTTCATCAAATATTTGTCGTATTTTTGATTCAACGGATCGTTTAAGTGGACTCAAGTGTTCAACGGCACTCGGAGTCGAGCAAATTGCGTGAAACATGGATAAGTCGGTAGCAACAACTAATCCGTAAATCTACATGCAAATTCAATTTACAAAGGAAAAAGGAACGAAGACGCTTTGTTCTCTGCATCGTATCGACACCGGAATCAGTGGGAATAAAATACCAATGCTAATAAATATGCTGCTCCGTTCGCTGACAGGTCTTTCAATTTGTCAAAGTGATTGGCGATAATGTAAACTCTTTACAAGCTCAAAAAAAGGAAAAGAAAAAGAAATACAACCATTCGCTGTATCCGTCTCGTAGCGCTTGCGACGCGTTTACCTTAGATAATACGCCCGGACCATTAATTACACCGTCAACAGTGCGCGTCTATCCGAAACGTATAATTCCGGGTGAGAGTCACTGTACACGTGTGTGCGTATGTATAGTATACGTAAGTACATAGACCGAACTATGAGGGTGTTTACCAACGAGACAAACGCCCTCCGTAAAAAAGCAGTGAACGGATTCACCGGTAACAACGAGAAAGGCAGTTTTCTGCTCTCGCGGCCAAACAGCTAAATCAAACATTCTTATCTTCGTTGTTTAAATATTGAAGAGAGGCGAGAGCGCTCGGAGCGCTGGCATCACCGAACGACAATTTATGTTTAGCTCGGTGGAACGGAGATGAATGGATCGAACGTTCCGGACAGTAAATCAGGAATAAAGAATCGGGCCGGGCTGAGCCGAACCGTGCTCACCTTCTAACTGCTGACAAATGCAAAACTCGGCTATGATTCGATCCTCGATTTTGCTCTCCCTCTCTCTCTCTCTCTCTCTCTCTCTCTCTTCGTCCTTCCCCCCCTACCTAGATCATTTTACCGCGCCAGTGTGCGGTGTTGCGAGCAAATGTAAATTTGATGTCGCCATCGGGATCGATCGGATCGTTGAACGCAGCTGCTCGACTCGCGTGCGGATCGTTCGTTTCACAGCCCACGGCTGAAACATCTTCGATGCGACCCTAATCCCGACCTTTAAACGGCTCAACGAAATGCGACGCTCTACTTACGCGGTGCACAATAATATTCCACCAATTATAAGAAACGTTCTACCGAAACTGCAACAAAATGGAGCGAAATAGACATTTATTTTCTCTCTTAACCTTTTGCGCTCGGAACTGTATTAACTCGAAAACGAAAACGTTTCTTCCACATATTTCCACCCATTTTCTTCATTTCACGCGTATGACCTTGACAGCATACTTCGAGGTCGTCGAAATCGGCGGGGCGCGCAGTTTTCTATTTCTGCACAGTTGCTTAACCCTTTTAGTGCCGGAGGCCGATATATCGGCCCTTGCTGCACTGTCGAAAAGTGCCAGAGCCGATATATCGGCCCGCACCTTGTAGCGCTTTACTATTCGCATTGCGAGAGAACACTATCTCAAAATAAATTTATAATACGTTATAAATGGTCTAATTTCATTACGAGAGAATTAAAATAAATAGTTTTTCGGTTTAACTTTCCCTTATATTCTATATGTTATATTACCTATAACAATTACTTGTTTCGGATGAGATAATCCGACCGGTGCCTACCATGTACCTTGGAGTTATTCTTTATGTTTTGTTGTGCAATATTATTTATTTTGTTACAAAATATATTGGAAATCAAAAGTATATACTTTGTAATAAACGGTCTATATAAAGTTATGATAAAAAGATGACTTTTCGTATGTACAATTATGTTTTGAAAGAGAGATCTCAATTTTTCTTTTCTTTGTGATCACTTATATCTTTGTTATTTATGTAATTTTCAATGAATATAGAAAAATTAGCGTCACTGTTTTATTCTCTATTTCGTCCTTGATATACTGCTTTTTGAATTATGTAAATATTGCTTTTCGTTTGGTTTTTATGAGCCTTTTTCCAAACCCTAGTAAAATCGTGAAATTCGGCCGGTTATCTTCGCATAGGCAACTCTTTTTCGTCCGGCACTAAAAGGGTTAATACATATATAACTCCTAATGATATAATTAAATGGTGAAAAAGTCTAATTTCACAATGGAGATTCAGCGATATTTTTCGCACAAAAGACCGCCGGGGCGCATTGTTCTCGGGTAAGAGTTTAATGAAAACCGTTAAAACTGTGAAAGAAACCTCCCGCCCCACCGAACCATCGATTCTTAAAAATATTTGAAACAATTGACTTCGTCAAAGTTGCCGCACAATAACTGTGAAATCTATAACTGTCGGGGCTCGTATAGGATCGGCTGCTCGCTTTAGTTTCTTTTTCGGTAGCGGTGGCTGCGAACACAACAAAGCCTGAGGATTCCAACGATTTGGTAGCGAAAAGTTGTCGATCGAAAAGAAGTCGGAGAAAATGGCAGTTCCGTAGGCAGTGCTCCATAGAATTGAAAGTACGTGGTTTGTCGACGTCGCAGAGATGTAATTGAGAGCCTCAACTACAATTATAGTAATTGAAAGGAGTAATTGCAATTACTTAACACGATTACAGTATTTGTAACTGAGTCTAACAATTACTTCAGTGTAATTGTTCTTTCAAACCACTAATTTTTATGTTTTGGGTCATTTAACCGTTTTCCTATTGAAATTATAGCCCACTTTTGCTCGTGTAATTGAAGACGTAATTAAATAGTCATGTAATTAATTACTGCCCAACTCTGGCATGGAGGCATCGTTAAAAATCGGTACACGCGTGTATAGATGCTAGATAGAAAAACTGGGTAACCAAACTCTGCACTGATGAGCACAACTCGACCCTAAAGCGACAGGTTCGAAATTTCCTGGACTCTTCATCGTTCCCCCGAAAATCGGTGGAACTATTAAAACCAATTCGCTATTTAAAGATCTATTTAAAGACTGCACATTAAATAAATTTAATAAATTTGCTAGCCACCCTCGCGATATACAGTGTTTACTCGATATATGTCCACAACACGGGTCTGGCCAGGGACGTATATCGAATAGGAAACACTATTCTTTGATCCACACCGAACGTAGAAAAGGACACCGATGCTCGAGCGGAGTGTAATATTATTGGATTAGTAGTAGTCTCCTGGTCTCACACCGATATACCCGACCCGTGTTATGTTTACACTGCTCGGCGACCAAGGCCACTCGAGCTTCGCGGCCCCTCACTATACCCCGCGGCAGTGGGGATACTTCTGAGACTTTTTTCTCTCAGGCTTGTGGGACATGCACAGAGTAACCACTGTAATCGGATGTTGATACTGGGTTTACGGGATCCGTCAAAATGTCGGATTCTACTATTTTTAATTTACGATTATTGAGATTGCAATGATGCATCCATGAGGAATTATTCAACAAATTTATTTCTTTGGGTATACATTATTTAAAAAACTATAAGTAGACACATTCTTGTTATATTTATAAAGTAACGTAAAGCGGTCAGTACCCCGTACACCTAGTGTTAATAGGGTGCTTGAGATACACCTGACTGCCGCGCCTCCAGAACTCACATAATCGTGGTTATAGGTGCCGCCGAAGAGCAATTGGTGAAATCATGTGGAAATCTGTGCTGTTCCTTGGATTCTTCCTCCTCGCCAGAAGTAGTGGAGACCGGGGTGAGTTCATACAACACGATCATCTGAACACTAAAATCAAAGAATGTTAAAATTTTTACTTCCGCTGTTGCCACGGCCTGATTGGTCCATGGTCTCCTTAACAAAGCCACGTCGAACATTTTCGCAAAGGAAAAAGTTACTTGAAATCACCTACAGGATCACCCCCTTCAATGAAGCATAACATTTTTTAAGAAATGCAAACGGTTGATGCTTATGAACATAATATGAATCGTAGATCAGTCGGACGGCTGCGTGCGTAAAAGTTATGGTCCCGAGAAGATCGTGTGCGTTTGCAATGCAACCTATTGCGACGAGACGCCCGAACAGGATCCAAAAGTGCCGGCAAATGGTAAATTCTATTGGTACGTTTCTGCGAAGGATGGCCGTCGATTGAGCTTCAAGGAGAGAGAATTTGGCGAATGTTCGAATCCGACACTGGACCAGGTCACCTTGAACGTCGACAGTTCGATACAATATCAGCAGGTTCTTGGGTTCGGCGGCGCGTTCACTGACGCTGCTGGAATCCATCTCCGAAACCTGTCGGAGCCTGTTCAGGACAAACTGATATAGTAAGTTGGTACAGGGAAACGATAAGCGACCATTTCCTCGAACTACAGCGAAGCAAAACCGTCGCTCGTTGCAATAAAGATTATTAATTGATGTTACCGTTTGCAGTTCATACTTCGGCGAAGAGGGGAGCAGATACTCCGTGGGTCGCTTGCCGATCGGCGGTACCGATTTTTCGACGAGGCCTTACACGTACGACGACAACGCCAACGACTTGACCCTGGAGAAGTTTGATCTTGCACCCGAAGACTACGCATACAAAATACCGATCATACAGAAAGCGCTCAAGCTAAATCCGAATTTGTCATTGTTCAGCGCCCCGTGGTCCGCTCCGCCATGGATGAAGACCAACAATAATATCAACGGATTCGGTGAGAATATCGCTATAATACTCCATCATAGAGGTTCTAAAAAGTGATTGTAGAGAGATATAGTGGTTACGAATACAGTGAAATCTCGATATATGTCAACAACACGGGTCTTGCCAGCGTCGTGTATCGTCCAGGAGACATACCCGACCCGTGTTATGTTTACCGAGGCCTCCCGAGCTCCGCGGCCCCTCACGAGGTATACCCCGCGGTAGTAGGGATAATTCCGCGACGTTTATTATCCAGGCCTTGGCGACATATATAGAGAAGTCACTGTAACACGGTTCTGCGTTGTCGAATAACCATGGTTTTTCCACTGATTCGTCAGGCTTCTTGAAGGAAGAGTACTATGACTTGTACGCTGAGTATATATTGAAATTTCTGGAGGCGTACCGCAAGAATGGCATCGAGGTATGGTCGGTGTCGACTGGAAACGAACCAAGTGTCATCTACATGCCAGACTTCAAGCTGAACAGCATGGGATGGACACCAACGACCGTTGCCAACTGGGTTGCCAACAATTTGGGACCGAAGTTGGCGAAATCCCCGTACAACAGCACAAAGATCTTTCTGCTGGACGACCAAAGGATTTACCTGCCCTGGGTCATCAAAGATATTTTAGCGAATAATAAGGCGTACGAGTACGCCTCTGGTATAGCTGTCCACTATTACGATGATCAGATTTCCTCGCCCGATTTAGTGACGCAAACGCACAACGCTTACCCGGACAAGCCTATTATGATGACCGAGGCATGCTTAGGTACGGAACCTCGATCACAGATCGAGGGATTTCTCAGATAAATAGCGGGGGGAAATGCCATAGTCAGAACCTGAGCGACGACGTATAACCTGCAGTGACTTCAAGCAAAATAGTGACTTGATACGTCGCAGAACGAAAACAGTACGAACACATATTGTTTTCTTCTGTCGGGTGTATCGTTTAGGAATTTTTGATTTTTGATTTTTACTCCAACGAAAAGTACATTCTACACTACAATTGTTTAACACTAGGTTTACACCCACAGAAATAAATGTGTTGAATAATTCCTCGTGGATGTATCTTCAGAATCTAATTGCAAATTAGAAATATTAACAGTAAAACTAGTGTTAAATGATAAATTTCCAACAAATCTTCGAGTCCACTGTGTGTATTTTGGAATATTTTTTTCATACAACATCGAAACAATTTAGTTAACGGAACAAAAACGAGAGATTCGAGATTGTTACAGTTCCGAGAGTTTCATCTCTTCGTATTTCACATGGCCTAACTTACTTAGGTGCACTCGGTATTATTAGCAGAAAAATAAATTTGTGAATATACACAAATAATTGTTCGTATACGACCCACGCGAATGCGGTCGTGTTAATGGTATAATAACATTTAACGATACACAGTAAAGCTTCAATTTATTTCAATAGGACGGTTCTCTCCCCACGTCGACATGGGAGCTTGGGATCGAGGAGAAACGTATATGTCGAGCATATTGGACGTACGTAGCACTATAGTACATAATTATGTTATGCTAAACAAAGAGCTTCCGTCATTTCTGTTTGTTGCTTTCCATATCGTTACTTACCTCTGTAATAGATATCTACGAACACTTTTATCAAGGTTTTAAATACCTTAAATACCAAATATCTTAAATACCTTTAAATAACAAGGTTTCGAGTACCAACGTGTAAAAATTCTCATGCTACTATTCAAAGCAATTTTCACTTACTAAATTTGTTCGTATACAGATTGCTAAAAATTTAAGCGTTGCACAAGTATCCAGTTGGCGAAATTGCATATGCATGATTTGGAAAAATAATCGTCTGTACCGAAAATATGAAATAGCCTCGCGTACAAGGAACGAATATTTGTATACATACCTGTACCGTAAACATTTTCAGTATTTGAACAACTGGTCGATCGGCTGGATGGATTGGAACCTAGTGCTGGACAAGAGCGGTGGACCAAATTGGATCAAGAATTACGTCGACGCACCCATTATAGTAAACGCGACGAAGGACGAGTACTACAAGCAGCCAATGTACTATGCTCTGAAGCACTTCAGCAGATTCATCGAGAGAGGTTCCACCAGGATTGATATCACCGATGACAACCTGCTGAAATCCTCGGCGTTCGTTACGCCCTCGGGAGAGACCGTCGTCGTGCTTTCCAACAGGTAAGTATTGTCTCATCAACTCTGATCAGCTCGTCTCTGTGACATAGACCGAACTGTATTTTAATCGCACTTCCCACACGTTACAGATTGGACAATCCAAGGAACGTTACCGTCGTCGACGCGAAGAAAGGAAAGCTCTGCGTAGAGCTACCGCCACGCTCTATGAACACTATTATCTATGATAATTAAAACTGTTATCGAGCCTATGATAGTAACCACATGAAATGCAGATTTAGATTACATGTCCTATATTAAAAAATTGTCCATTTTCTATCCTGCCCACTTCCTTCGCGCTTTCGCGTTTTATTCGAGATATTTCTGGACTATTATTAGACCGTAAATGATTATTTATTAATACAAAACTGCGAAGACGAATTTAAGATGAATTTAACCGCGCCATTACGCTATTTTTGGCTGATCGTAATCACTAATTTTATTGCCTTTGCCATTAGCGAAATTACTCTTTCATGCCAGAGATATTCTACAGTCTACGTCTACGCCATGCATTAACGCTGCGTATTTCAAGATTTGATCGTTGCGCGCGATATTCTGCAGGATAAAGCATAATAATGTACACCCGCAACACCGATAACAATCTGTCCGAGTACATATCGTATTTCCAATTCGTGGATTGTAGCCGGGAACTGAATACAAGACTCGCAAACCACAATTTTACGGAACATTTGTGTCGGGACATTAAACAACTTAATATTCTACAGCAATAAAATTACAATAATCTGTTGACAATTGCGTTACGACTTTAGGCGAGTTAATATTTCCCCACAGTCTAGTTACGATAATCTGTTGGCAATTGTACCATAACTTTAGACGAGTTAATATTTCCGTGCAATATAGTCACGATAATCTGTAGACACTTGTGTCACAACTTCGCACGAGTTAATATTTGCCCACAGCATAAGTGCAACAATCTGATGACGTATAGAACACAACTTCAGACAAGTTAATATTTCCCCACAGTATAATTACAATAATCCATCGACATTTTTATCACGAGTTTTGTAGACAAGTGAATATTTTTTGCAGAACCACAATAATCTGTTGTCATTTAACACTAGAACTATCGAGCCCGTCAAAATGACGGATTTCATTTTTCCTTTTAGAATTCTTTAAGTACATGTTACCATAAAAATCCTATGAAATCTGGGTAAGTTTAATCCTGTTATTATTACAAATTGTTATTATTATTATAAAATTATAAAATTTTATTGGACATCGATTAATCATGAAAATTTCACAACCGCAAAAGCGGATAAAGTCGAGGAATACAAAAGACCAGCGGCAAGTTGAAAAACGGACGAGAACGAGCGGAAAATCAAAATACAGCGGGAAATGAATAGGACCGGAACTGGATTCGAAAGATTCGAATTGAAAACCTCCATCGTCGACGGTTTTCTATTAAAACGCGAATTATTTCTCTCCCATCGCCAACCGTAATACGAGGATAAATACTCGACCGCTTAAACTCCGCCGAAGCGAACATCATTCCTGTTTTTCACAATTCAAGATTTCTTCTAGAAAACATATGTCAAGTGCCAAAAGTCTAATTTCTCGGATTCGCGTTCAGCGCACCGAACTCTATACGAAACGTCTAAGCCAGTGGTTCTTAACCCTTTCAGTGATCGGCACCACCCTGAATTTAAAAATAAATTCTCGCACCCCCTTGAAAAATGAGTTCCTATTTCTTTATTCAGAATAATTTATTTGTTGAGAAATAAATTTTCCACCCAAAACTTAGAAACTTTTGTCGCACCCCTAGAAACGCTCCCTCATATACTTGTATAGGGTGCACGCACCCCAGGTTAAGAACCACCGGTCTAAGTACCTCTAAGCATGACCACAGCAAATGTTTTTGTTATTAGTGGACCGATCAAAATTTTGTTGTCAACTTGATCATACTTGATTTTTTCTACGTCTGTTTCTAAGCAAGTTTCAAAAATTTACCTCTACAAAGGACGAAGTAGAAAGAACTTGACCTGAACGTGTTTTTGTCGCCGTATCCTTCCATCAAATAAAAATATGGTTTTTTCTTAAGCTTGTCGAATTAATTCGTATACCTGTCTGCTGTCTATTACACTTTTAGCGTTTGGCAGTGTTAAAGAGACGAAACACCTTTAACGCGCTAATTTTGCCAGACATCTGTTCTCAGGAACCATTGAAGAAGCTAAAATTTGTTGGATAATGTTATCGGTAAAAGTGCAAACACTAAAAATTCTTTGTTCAATAAAACGTCAAAGCTATCTTATCTTTCTTTTCTTTTCTCCTCGAATACCTGTAGCAGATGTCAAACCGAATTTAATGATTCATTGTATCATGACCTCAAGGTAATCTTGTGTTCGATACATTTGGTGTTTATCAACGCAGGAGAGAGTAGCTATTATTATGAATTATGTTTTCAGTCTGGTTTGACCGTCATCTTCGAGAAGAAAAATATTTACTACGTGTTATTAGTAATATTTATTGAATTGTAAATTAGGTCTAATCTAGGCACTGGTCCAAATTTTCTATATAAATTATAAAATATAAATTAATTAACTTCAACAGTAAACATTGCGTACGAGCCAACAGTTAGAGTTTTCCCCAGAATTAAAAGTAGTCATCTGTGAGCCAAGCTAATTTTTAAAATATGAATGTCGTAATTTCCTGAAATGTGCAAGGATTAGAGTACAAGCAGCAGCACTAAAATAAAAATGTTGATCACTGTACAACGAAATTGTAACACTACTTACGAGACGAAAATATACTTGATGCGCATTTTTATGTATTAACCTGTTTACCAGTTGTACTGTTCAAACAACAGAATTGAGTTTCACAACTCAATAGCCTTCAGTTTTCCACTATCTCAACATTAGTTATAATGAATTGTCAGTTTGCAACGTTGCGCACGTAAACACCACTCCTTAATTATTTTCCATGCGTTCAGCTCTCATTTATCTTTCATAATTTGAAATCTATGTAAATAAATTACGTGTATAAAACGTCTCTTTTTATGTTAATCCACAGCTTTACCTTATGCGTATACGATATGTGTATAGTAAATAGTAAATAGAAGCGTATTCAGCGTATTTGGGTCAACGAAGGGTTCAATTATGGCAGTGCTTCGCGCGCAACCCTCTTCCAAATTAATTTTTCCACGGTTTAGACTGGATTTAAAAAATGTTGAAATGCGTGGAAATGGCATCATAGCTTGCTATTAGTCTCGACCCGAAAAAATGAGTTTGAATTTATGATCCTGTCGGATTTAATACTACTTCCAGGCGTGTATATTATTTCTTTTTTCACTGGAAACGATGTCCTTCTATAAATTTGAATTGCCTTAAACGTCATGTCTCAAACAAATTTCGTTAGAATTTTCCAAATGCAAGATTGAGAGATTTTTTGAGGTTACTACATACTTTGAATAATAATTTTTTTTTTATAGTGTTAGTGATCATTTCTCAGAATATAGTGACGTCACCTTAACGTATAATCATTAAACTAAAGTATAATCATTGCAAAGCGATAGTTAACGCTATCGCATTGCAATGAAAAAAATAAGTAGTTCCATTTTAATAAGAAAACTGAAGACCTTGAAATTTCGAAAGAATGATCTCGAGAAAATTTGTTCGTCCATCATTAGGTTTGCCCTCTCGATATTGTTGATATCATAAAAAGTAAGTAAAATTTTTGGGATACCCGAGTTAAATGGAAAATTTTGTATACATGTGGAAGTTTCCTGATCATTATTGGCAACGTGTTTGTGTTTCCAACACGTGATATTATGGACAATGACGTAAACATCTATGAAAATTGGAATGAACTGTTGTCGTTGTTATCAGTAATGTACATAATAATGTGATTAACAAATAGAGGAGAGGGTAGGAATATGAAGTACACATTCTATTTTTAGTCTAGATATTCTCAGGACATATATATACAGTAAATGGCAACACGAAACGTGGTAGTTTACAGCATTTCATGTGGGACGTGCTGCAGAAACATAACTAGAAGAATATCAAAAAAGACGCTTAACATTTTCTTCACTGAAGCCAACAGTTCTAGCAGCTGAAGCAACTGGTGCCATTTTGAAAGGAATATTTGACACCATTTCTGACCGCCGATTGGTACGCTATTAACTTAATATCATTAGCAGTCATTCCAAACAATTTTCGACTCTACCATCAAAATATAATTAACTAATCGGTTGTCGAGATCATCTCCAAAAACTGTTTTTCGAATAATTTGGTACATTTTCAGTTGCAGTAGTTCCATTAACTTTCGTATACATGCAGGCTGAAGTTTCAGCAAAGATATTTAAAGTTGACATGCGCGTTAAATATCTTTACTACTTCAAAATTGGCCAAACATACCAAAACATTATGATACACGTACATTTCAAATATCCTTTGATGTACCAACAGTACGATTATTATAGTATAGCTTACGGGTTTTGTTCCTCTGAATATCACAAAACAAAACACAGCAAATTTTACCATTCTTACAAGTAACAATATTGTGTATTGGTCAAAATCTTGGTGTCTCATATTCCTAATCTCTCTCGTCTAGACGTGTCGTATACAAATTTGCTAGAATGGAAAGTTTTTTGTACCTTTTGGAATTTTTCCGATCGACTACTTACTATTTTCCATTCTTCTTCCTATGCGAATAGGTTAACATTTGGTTTTAAAAGTAACATTGAGTGGCGATAGGTAAAACTTTTTTTTTCAGGTGGATAAATCATTGAATATCTGAGACAAATTGCATTATGGTAATTGGAATAATCTGATAACAATATTTTTCACTTAATACGAATACGTTGAACATATGCGATATACTGGACAATGAATCCGTTATCATCTTCCCCCACTCCATAACAGAAAACAAGTCGTTAGTGCGACTATATAATTTCCCCATCGGTTGGATCCAATTATTGTATCGATACACCTTGCAACCATGTGGAGAGTGTTTCTGCTCAGTGCTGTCGTCCTCGCTACAGGTATAGTTCAACTCTTTTTCCAGTTCTTTCTACTGACTCTATTCGGTGACAGTTTCATCCATGAAAAGGGTAGGCTGCAAATTTTCAGCAACTTCGAATGTGTGAAGCAATTTCTTGCCCAGTTGGGCCTAGAATTGTCGTTCGGATCGAAACAACCGGTTCTAGATTTTTTTTATTTCATATCACACCGAGTCGTTCGTGTCTAGGCGACAATTTCAAAACCGCGAGAGACAATGAAAATTTGGAACAATACGTTTTGCTATTTCAATCAACATCGAATGTTCGGTAGCTAGCCACAGACAAAAGTAAAATGTTCTGTGGAGCCATGAATTGAATCAAACCTTTCGCGAAGTTTACATGCTGTACTTGGTCTTTGTTATTCGCAGGTCAGGACAAACAATGCGTACCCTACACGGTGGATAACGAATTGCTCGCCTGCGTTTGTAATTCCACTTATTGCGACGAGACTTCGAACGTTCAATCGCTCTTTCTGAAATCGAACAACTTTTATCGATATGCGACGAACAAGCAGGGGCTCAGGATGCAACTGTCAGAGGGAACATTCGGCGTATCTAATTCGTCTTCCAGTGTGACTTTAACAATAGACAGAACGAAAAAATATCAAAGCATTCTTGGTTTCGGTGGTGCTTTCACTGATTCCACTGGTATCAACCTGAAGAAGCTCAGCCCGAAAACGCAGAAACGACTGTTAAGGTATAACACCTACTATCATCATAGATATTATCTGCTTTCTGCAATAGTTGTTAAAGGTGCTTTTTATTTATATGCAGACATTTTTTCACATTCGACTGTTCGCAGAGCATATTACGATCCAATCGAAGGAAGTCGTTACAACTTGGGTCGGATCCCAATCGGTGGTACCGACTTCTCGGTGAGACCTTACACTTACGATGACGTCACCAACGACACATCGCTGGAACACTTTGCTCTCGCACTGGAGGACCACAGATATAAAATACCGTACGCGCATAGAGCTCGCAAAATTAACCCTACGACGAAATTCTTTGCATCTGCATGGTCCGCGCCTGGCTGGATGAAAACCAATGGAGTGTTCCAGCAATTCGGTAAACATACGGTCGAACAATTTTCGTTATACGCGAAACCACCAACAATTGCATCACATTGTACACAGTGTACCCTCTAAGATTAGCCAACCGTTTCTGATTATCTGCCGAAAAATGTTTTACTCGTACGAATATTAAAAGTAACAGTATTTTTAATCTAGTAGCCATTAAGCTAGTAACTTCTTTTACATTTCGTCTACTCAATTTTTTCATAGACATTCATAACACTAACTTTTCTTTATCGACGCGATTAGGATACTTGGAGAAGGAGTACTATCAGGTTTGGGCAAACTACTTGGCCAAGTTTGCCGACGCTTACAAGAAAAATGGTCTAGATATGTGGGCAATTTCGACAGGCAACGAACCAACGATCGCTTTCAACATTAATTCGACGAATGTGATCACCATGGGCTGGACACCCGAGACCATGACTGAGTGGGTCGCTGACAACCTAGGACCGACCTTAGCAAAATCGGCCAGCAAAAAGACACGAGTCTTGGCCCTCGACGACGCTAAAGATCTACTGCCAAGTTGGATGGAAACGTACTACAATAATACGGAGGCCTCGAAGTACACCGTGGGAACTGCCGTGCACTGGTATTTCGACAATCTATCCTCTATCACGGTACTGGACGAGACACACGATCTGAATCCGAGTAAAATTATAATCATGACCGAAGCCTCCATGGGTAAGTCTTCACGGTTTCGCTTTTGCACACTGTACACTGTTCGGATAAATGGGACTGAAGTATTTTCAGAATGAGCATGTTCCGGAATATGGGGCCTTTATATTTTAAAAGTTATCTTTAATTGCAGTTAACATTCAATTTTGGAAAAAATTCAGTTCCTAATTCGCGTACCATAAACGCAAACTGTTGATGCTAAAACGATTAATGGTATTTATGTAATTTTTTATGCAGGTCCGACGTATTGGGGAAGATCGACTATCGTGTCAGACATGTGGGACCTCGGAGAACAATACTTCTTGAATATAATTAAAGTAAAAACGATGATTTGTTTAACTAGCATGACAGCTTTAATTCTGCTGCCTTCCCCAGGCCTTTTATTACGATTACAAGATTGGATCTTGTATATTTCAAAAAATGTCTCCCGAATTATTAACTTTGTTCACAATGTCCTAATATCTTTTTTTGTCAAAATGTCAGGAAGAATCGAATAATGTCAAATATTTGCATCGTATCATTTAAGAAAAATTGCTGTTTCACTTTGCAAATGCACCGAAGCGTACAGTCGTACTGCTCGGCGATAGAGCTTGATAAACAATGCATAATTGCCTGCTGCAATCTGTTTTATCTACGATAGAAACAAAGTTACAGCTCGACCCAGTTACTCCATACAGCCTGTACTGTTTTCGAGATATTAAATTGATTATTTTGCGTAAAGACATTTAGTTCAATCATGGGCTATGATATTTTTGGCCGAGTAAACTTGTGTTTAGATTTTGGCACGGTTACTTAGAAAAGAAATTTGTAGAATAGTTTTCAATGTTCAGCATATTGACGTAATTAATACGCTTTCAGCATTTAAATCATTGGGCAGTCGGCTGGGTGGACTGGAATTTAGTGCTGGACAAAGAGGGTGGACCGACCTGGGTTAACAATACTCTGAATGCAGCCATTGTCATCAATCCTGAGAACGATGAATTTTACAAGTTGTCTATGTACTACGCCATTGCGCATTTTAGCAAGTTCGTTGACAGGAATTCCGTCAGGATTAACGTCACCGACACTGACGACATCAAGTCTGCGGCCTTTCTGACACCGTCGGACGAAGTCGTCGTTGTGCTTTACAACAGGTAACACAAAAAACTTAATAATCAAGTTTACGATCAGCGGTGCAGCGTGTCTGCTAAACATTACCGGTCAAATAGTTGCGCGATCAGAATAATCAATCTTCCATCTAAGGACTTCCAGTATCTTCTTAAAACAGTTTTATTGCTGCACTTTGAATCTTTTATACACTTCTATTATTTGAAATACTGCTGTACGATGCGATCCTCGCGAATTTTGCGCAGAAATCAAATTAGTCTTTCGTTTTGTTGCAGAAACTCCAATTCGACTTCCGTAACTTTGCAAGATGAAGTCAAAGGGAATATAGAACTGGAATTATCTCCGCTATCAATGAACACCGTAATATACAAGCAATAATTATATATGAACATATATATATATATATACATGAATATATTTTTTCTGTGTGCTTATTAAATTGTACTATTCTACTGCAAGAATAAATACCCACTAGTGTACAATTACAGGCTAAAATTACTTAGTGACCTCCGAAAATAAATCGCTTGTGATTAGCGATATGATAAAATACATCTCTCGTCTTGCTCAGTGTCTAACTACTAGAGTACATGATGCGATGTCAAATTTTTTTATCGATATATTTATTACGATTTTAAACAACTGAATATTTTCCCAGAACTATAATAATCTATTAACATTTAACACTAGAATACTATCGAGAATACTATCAAACCCTTGCTGTACACCGTTAGATTTAGTTTTCACTATAATTTTTCTAAATGAAACGTGTAAATTAATTTAACTACAACAGTATATAGACGTTGCGTAACGAGCCAACAGTGAGATTTTTGGCCAGAATTAAAAGTAGTCATCTGCGAGCCAAGTTAATTTTTAAAATATGAATGTCGTAATTTCCTGAAGTGCGCAGGAATTAGAGTACAAGCAGCAGCACTATAATAAAAATGTTGATTATACTTTAAATTATACTTTAAAAATTAAATTTAAAAATACTAAAAAGAAATTATACTTTATACTGTTTTTCCAGTTGTACTGTTCAAAGAACTGAATAGGTAAAACAATAGGCTTCGGTTTTCCACTATCAGAACATTATGATGATTTGTCAGTTTACAACGGTTTACACGTAAACGCCACTCGTAATATATTTTCTATATAAATATAGTCCAGTCTACATAAATGTATTACGTGTATAAAATGTTTTTTTACGTTAATCCACAGCTTTGCCTTCTGCTTATACCATATAATGTATAGTAAATAGTAAATAGGAGCTGGTGTTCAGCGTATTTGGGTCAACGAAGGGTTCAATTATGGCAGTGCTTCGCCCGCAACCCTCCTCCAAATTAATTTTTCCATGGTGTAGACTGGTTTTAAGAAATGTTGAAATGCGTGAAAATGGTGTCATAGTTTGCTATTAGTTTCGACCCGGAAAAATTAGTTTTTATTTCTAAATAAAATGAGTATATTAAATATTATATTATTTCTTTTTTCATTGAAAACGATGACCTTCTATAAATTTGAATTGCCCTAAACGTTGTGTCTCAATGAATTGAATTTTTGGCGTTAACACATTCTGTGCAACAAATTTGATTAGGATCTTCCTACTGCAAGGTTGAGACATTTTTTGAGTAATAATTCTTTTTATAGCGTTAATGAAAACATTTTGAACATTTCTTAGAATAAAGTATTGTTACCTTCGTTAGTCTTTCAATTACAGTTATTCTGTCACTATTTTTATTCGTTACTCGTTTATTTTTAATTTTTTTATGCTAAGGTCGCCGGAGTGTTATACTATTATAGTTTATTAGGTTCGTATTGTAATGACAGATCACCTTAAAATTTCGAAAAATGGCCTTGAGAAAATTTGTTTGTTTTAGGTTTGCCCTCTCGATATTTATGATATCATAAAAGGTATGGTAACCGTTTAGCAGTATGTACTATACACATATTATTATCACCTCTGAGAGAGAGAGAGAGAGAGAGAGAGAGAGAGAGAGAGAGAGAGATAATCATATTAGCGTCATATAACCGAATTATGTATTACACCGGCAATAGTGCGAGTCGAGAGAGTCTCTCGTACGGACTTTTAATAAAATTGCTCAAGAAGTCAAATGGAAACCTTTGTATGCATGTGCAAGTTTGCTGATCATTATTAAAAGTGGGGATAAACGCGTAAGAGGTAAGGTGGACCGAAGTGTTGAGTTCGGTTACTCGCGGTCCTCCCGGTAGATTGTAATTAGACACGTTGCCCACGACCGAAATATAATGTTGTCCAAAACATAGTATTTTCGTTCCTTCCGACCAGAAAGGTGGTCCTTCCAGTTAGAACCTTAAATTAGTCGGCACACCCGGTGCAAAGATAATCAATGTCCGGAAGATTAACAATTAAAACTCCGCCTAGAATGCGGCAACCCGGCCAACAAAGATGCACGTTGCGTACGATCATAGAGGCGCGCTTCAGTTGCGTAGCACGTGACAGATACATACATACGTATTAGAATTAGAATAGAAGACGTGTATTACGAATTAGTGTAGCTCGATCCCGGTACGCATACTGCATATGTGGATTTTTGTGAACACTTGCACTTCTGAGGTTTCCATTTAACATTTATGGACCCAATGGATCCATTGAAACTATTTTATAGCGATCGCGAATAAATTACTTCTGTGAGCCTGATTTTAAAGTGAAAGAACATTGACCCGTTATACTCGATAATTTCACAGGTGAAATAATAGAAATGCCCTTTTGGATTTTCACGAATAGGCAGGTTCAATGTCGTCCAACGGTCAATTTGTGAATCCTGAAAGCATTTTCACCTCGCTGGGACTTCAAATGAGTACCAACTGTCGCGCGCCTCTATGACGTACGTAACGTACACCTCTGTTGGCCGGGTTGCCGCATTTTAGGCTGATTTTTAAATGTTAATAACTAAAAAATAAAGCCGAAATCGCAATTTTCTTATTCTTTATTTTCGTCTTATATTGTCATGGAGAACCACCACTTAAATTTTCTCCCACCTGTAGTCGAACACCCTATATATACAGTAAATGGCAACATGAAACGTGGGAGTTTAAAGAATTTCATGTGAGACGTGCTGCATAAACATAAATATTGTGAATCTTACAGAGCCGTCGATTTTCGTCAACATTGTAAATTCCACGTCGAGCGTAATGCTGTTTCTCGTATTCCCAATGAAGAATATCAAAAAAGCGCTTAACATTTTTTTCACGGAAGTCAATAGTTCTAGCAGCTGAAGCAGCTGTGCCATTTTGAAAGGGATATTTGACACCATTTCTGATCGCCGATTGGTAGGCTATTAACTCAACGTCATTAGCAAACGTTTCAAAGAATTTTCGTTTCCATATTCAAAATATAGTTCATAAATATAAAAACTGATTTTCGAGTAATTTGGTACATTTTCAGTTGTAGTAGTTTCATTAACTTTCGTTCACATACAGCGCAGATATTTGAAGCGTTGCCACAGCAGCGAAGATATTTGAAGCGTTGCCACAGTCTGAATCCAGCTCGAAGGACCAAAAATGAAGCGTTGGTACAAAAGTAGCAACGAATATTTCAAAGGAAAATGCGACCTTCGGAAATCAACACTAATATATATCTTAAAACTTAACAATACAGTTAACAGACAAGGTTCAATATGTAAGAATGCGTGGCGAATGGTTCGAGCACCTTTCGAGATCTGGTTCTTGCTGTCGCGTTATGTTTTAAGTCAGCTCGGACTCTTTCCCAATTGGCTAATCTTAAATTGTATGGGGTGACTAAAAGGATTTCTATTGGTGAGAAGGTGGAGCAGTTTGGACGTCGGAGTAGGAGCGCTTTGTTTAAACTATGTCGAGGGTATGTAATTAATGAGGTGTTAAGAATATGGAAAACGATAAGGAACTAAACTATTTGTATAATAACAATGCCCTCTCAATGGACTCGCTCACGAGGAGTCTCGAACTGGTGTCCGGTGACACCCAAAATCCTGGGACTGTCGCGTCGCCATAAGTGTCTCGACCTATCGCAGGGGACCCTGTCTGAACACTGGTAAATCTCACGTTCGGTCTGCGTGACACGTTAAATATCTTTACTGCTTCAAAATTAACAAAACATACCAAAACAGTATGATATACGAACAATTAAAATACCCTTCGATGTACTAACAGTACGATTATATAGTATAACTTACCGTTTTTGTTTCTCCGTATATCGCAAAATAAACCACAACAAATTTAACCATTCTTAAAAGTAACGATACTGTGTATTTATCAAAATCTTCGTGTCTCATATTCCTAGTCTTTTTCGTCTACGCGTGTCGTATACCTAAAATAGAAAGTTTTTTTTACCTTTTGCAATTTCTTCGCTCGACTACTTACTATTTTGCATTCTTTCTTCCTATGCAAATGGGTTAACATTTGGTATTAAAAGTAACATCGAGTGGCGATAGGTAAAACGTTTTTTTTTCAGGTAGATACATCATCGAATATCTAACACAGATTACATTATGGTAATTCCAATAATCAGTTAACAATATTTTTAACTTGATTAGAATACGTTAAACATCTGTGCAAACTCGACAATGAATGCTTTATCATCTTCCCCCGCTCCATCACAGAAAAAAGTCATTAGTGTGACTATATAATTTCCCTATCGGTTGGACAATTATTGTATCGATACACCCTGCGACCATGTGGAGAGTGTTTCTGCTCAGTGCTGTCGTCCTCGCTACAGGTATAGTTCAACTCTTTTTCCAGTTTTTTCTACTGACTCTATTCGGTGACAGTTTCATCAATGAAAAGGGTAGGCTGCAAATTTTCAGCAACTTCGAATGTGTGAAGCAATTTCTTGCCCAGTTGGGCCTAGAATTGTCGTTCGGATCGAAACAACCGGTTCTAGATTTTTTTATTTCATATCACACTGAGTCGTTCGTGTCTAGGCGACAATTTCGAAACCGTGAGACACAATGAAAATTTGGAACAATACGTTTTGCTATTTCAATCAACATCGAATGTTCGGTAGCTAGCCACAGACAAAAGTAAAATGTTCTGTGGAGCCATGAATTGAATCAAACCTTTCGCGAAGTTTACATGCTGTACTTGGTCTTTGTTATTCGCAGGTCAGGAGAAACAATGCGTACCCTACACGGTGGATAACGAATTGCTCGCCTGCGTTTGTAATTCCACTTATTGCGACGAGACTTCGAACGTTCAATCGCTCTTTCTGACATCGAACAACTTTTATCGATATGAGACGAACAAGCAGGGTCTCAGGATGCAACTGTCAGAGGGTACATTCGGCGTATCTAATTCGTCTTCCAGTGTGACTTTAACAATAGACAGAACGAAAAAATATCAAAGCATTCTTGGTTTCGGTGGTGCTTTCACTGATTCCGCTGGTATCAACCTGAAGAAGCTCAGCCCGAAAACGCAGGAACGACTGTTAAGGTATAACACCTACTATCATCATAGATATTATCTGCTGTCTGCAATAATTGTTACCGGTGCTTTTTATTTATATACAGATATTTTTTCACATTCGACTGTTCGCAGAGCATATTACGATCCAATCGAAGGAAGTCGTTACAACTTGGGTCGGATTCCAATCGGTGGTACCGACTTCTCGGTGAGAGCTTACACTTACGATGACGTCGCCAACGACACATCGCTGGAACACTTTGCTCTCGCACTGGAGGACCACAAATATAAAATACCGTACGCGCATGGAGCTCGCAAAATGAACCCTACGACGAAATTCTTTGCATCTGCATGGTCCGCGCCTGGCTGGATGAAAACCAATGGAGTGTTCCAGCAATTCGGTAAACATACGGTCGAACAATTTTCGTTATACGCGAAACCACCAACAATTGCATCACATTGTACACAGTGTACCCTCTAAGATTAGCCAACCGTTTCTGATTATCTGCCGAAAAATGTTTTACTCGTACGAATATTAAAAGTAAAAGTATTTTTCATATTAATTTTCTGTTAGACACAGAGATCGAGTCTTTTCGCCATTAATCTAGTAACTTCTTTTACATTTCGTCCACTCAATTTTTTCATAGACATTTATAACACTATTATTTCTATATCGACGCGATTAGGATACTTGAAGAAGGAGTACTATCAGGTTTGGGCAAACTACTTGGCGAAGTTTGCCGACGCATACAAGAAAAAGGGTCTAGAAATATGGGCAATTACAACAGGCAACGAACCAACGATCTCTTTCAACATTAATACGACGGATGTGATCTCCATGGGCTGGACACCCGAGACCATGGCTGAGTGGGTCGCTGACCACCTAGGACCGGCCTTAGCAAAATCGGCCAGCAAAGAGACACGAGTCCTGGCCATTGATGACGATAGAAATGTACTGCCAAATTGGATGGAAACGTACTACAATAATAAGGAGGCCTCGAAGTACACCGTGGGAACTGCCGTGCACTGGTATTTCGACAATCTAGCCCCCTTCACGGTACTGGACGAGACACATGACCTGGATCCGAGTAAAATTATAATCATGACCGAAGCCTCCATGGGTAAGTCTTCACGGTTTCACTTTTGCACACTGTACACTGTTCGGATAAATGGGACTGAAGTATTTTCAGAATGAGCATGTTCCGGAATATGGGGCCTTTATATTTTAAAAGTTATCTTTAATTGCAGTTAACATTCAATTTTGGAAAAAATTCAGTTCCTAATTCGCGTACCATAAACGCAAACTGTTGGTGCTAAAACGATTAATGGTATTTATGTAATTTTTTATGCAGGTCCGACGTATTGGGGAAGATCGACTATCGTGTCAGACATGTGGGACCTCGGAGAACAATACTTCTTGAATATAATTAAAGTAAAAACGATGATTTCTTTAACTAGCATGATTGCTTTAATTCTGCTGCCTTCCCCAGGCCTTTTATTACGATTACAAGATTGGATCTTGTATATTTCAAAAAATGTCTCACGAATTATTAACTTTCTCCACAATGTCCTAATATCTTTTTTTGTCAAAATGTCAGGAAGAATCGAATAATGTAAAATATTTGCATCGTATCATTTAAGAAAAATTGCTGTTTCACTTTGCAAATGCACCGAAGCGTACAGTCACTGCTCGACGATAGAGCTTGATGAACAATGCACAATTGCCTGCTGCAATCTTTTTTATCGACGATAGAAACAAAGTTGCAGCTCGACCCAGTTACTCCATACAGCCTGTACTGTTTTCGAAATGTTAAAATGATTATTTTGTGTAAAGATGTTCAGTTCAATCATGGGCTATGATATTTTTGGTCGAATCACGTTCGTATTTTTTTAAACACGAGTTTAGATTTTGGCACGGATAATTAGTAAAGAAATTCGTAGAATAGTTTTCAATGTTCAGCATATTGACGTAATTAATACGCTTTCAGCATTTAAAGCATTGGGCAGTCGGCTGGGTGGACTGGAATTTAGTGCTGAACAAAGAGGGTGGACCGACCTTTAACCTGACTCTGAATGCAGCCATTGTCATCAATCCTGAGAACGATGAATTTTACAAGTTGTCTATGTACTACGCCATCGCGCATTTTAGCAAGTTCGTTGACAGGAATTCCGTCAGGATTTCCGTCACCGACACTGACGACGTCGAGTCTGCGGCCTTTCTGACACCGTCGGAGGAAGTCGTCGTTGTGCTTTACAACAAGTAACACAAAAAACTTAATAATCAATTCTTCGATAAAGCAGTGCCGCGTGTCTGCTAAACATTACCGGTCGAATAGTTGCGCGATCAGAATAATCAATCTTCCATCTAAGGACTTCCGGTATCTTCTTAAAACAGTTTTATTGCTGCACTTTGAATCTTTTATACACTTCTATTATTTGAAATACTGCTGCACGATGCGATCCTCGCGATTTTTACGCAGAAATCAAATTAGTCTTTCGTTTTGTTGCAGAAACTCCAATTCGACTTCCGTAACTTTGCAAGATGAAGTCAAAGGGAATATAGAGCTGGAATTATCTCCGCTATCAATGCACACCGTAATATACAAGCAATAATTAAATATGAACATATATATATATATATATATATATATATATATATATATGGATATATTTTTTTCTGTGTTCTCATTAAATTGTACTATTCTCCTACAAGAATAAATGCCCACTAGTGGATAATTAAAGACTGAAATTACTTAGTGACCTCCGAAAATAATTCGCTTGTGATTAGCGATAAGATATGTGATTAGCGATAAGATACAATACATCTCTCGTCTTGCTCAGTGTCTAACTACAAGAGTACATGATGCTATGTCAAATTTTTTTATCGATATATTTATTACGATTTTAGACAAATGAATATTTTCCTACAACTACAATAACCTATTAACATTTAACACTATATCTATCGAACCTGTCAAAATGACTGATTTCACTTTTCCCCTTTTCTCCCCAAACCCTTGTTTGTACATCGTCCGGTTCAGTTTTCACTGTAATTTCTCAAAATGAAACGTATAAATTAATTTAACTACAACAGTATGTAGACAGTTGCGTAACGAGCCAACAGCTAGATTTTTGGCCAGAATTAAAAGTAGTCATCTGTGAGCCAAGTTAATTTTTAAAAGGCAGGGATTAGGGTACAAGATTAGAGTACAAGC